>NC_138499.1:79161813-79401260 GCF_964252035.2 Podarcis erhardii
CTGCGCCTCCATGGACAGCTGTGAGTCCAAAATGACTCCCAGGCTGCGCACTTGGTCCTTCAGGGGCACAGTTACCCTATTCAGGACCAGGGAGTCCTCCACACCAGCCTGCCCCCTGTTCCCCAAAAACAGTACTTCTGTCTTGTCAGGATTCAACTTCAATCCATTAGCCGCCATCCATCCTCCAACCGCCTCCAGGCACTCACACAGGACCTTCACTGCCTTCACTGGTTCTGATTTGAAAGAGAGGTAGAGCTGGGTATCATCTGCATATTGATGGACACCCAGTCCAAACCCCCTGATGATCTCTCCCAGCGGCTTCATATAGATGTTAAAAAGCATGGGGGAGAGGACGGAACCCTGAGGCACCCCACAAGTGAGGGCCCAAGGGTCTGAACACTCATCCCCCCCCACCACTTTCTGAACACGGCCCAGGAGGAAGGAGCGGAACCACTGTATGACAGTGCCCCCAGCTCCCAACCCCTCTAGACGGTCCAGAAGGATGTTATGGTCGATTGTATCAAAGGCCGCTGAGAGATCCAGCAGAACTAGGAAACAACTCTCACCTTTGTCCCTAGCTCGCCGGAGATCATCAACCAGTGCGACCAAGGCAGTTTCAGTCCCATGATGAGGCCTGAATCCCGACTGGAAGGGATCCAAATGGTCCGCTTCTTCCAGGCGTGCCTGGAGTTGTTCAGCAACCACGTGCTCAATCACCTTGCCCAAGAATGGAAGATTTGAGACTGGGCGATAGTTGGCCATACTGGCCGGGTCTAAAGATGGTTTTTTAAAGAAGCGGTTTAATGACCGCCTCTTTCAGCAGATCTGGGAATGTTCCCTCACAGAGGGAAGCATTCACCACCCTGCAGAGCCCATCGCCCAGCCCTTCCCGGCTTGCTTTTATTAGCCAGGATGGGCAAGGATCAAGGAGACAGGTGGTTGGTTTCACGCATCCAAGCAGCCTGTCCACATCCTCGGGGGTAACGGATTGAAATTGATTCCATGCAACTTGACCAGACAGGGCTCTAGCACTCTCCCGCCCCAGCCCTGCTCCCACGGTGGTGTCTAGCTCCCTCCGAATATGAGTGATTTTATCTGCAAAAAACTTTGCAAAATCATTGCAGGAGATATGGGGTCTTTACAAGGCCCCGGTGGTAAAGGTGGTTCCATTAAATTGCGGACCACCTGAAAGAGTATCCTGCTACTATTTTCTGCAGATGCAATAGAGGCGGTGAAGAAAGTCTTCTTCGCCGTCGCTATTGCCACTTGGTAGGCTCGACGTTGAGCTCTAATCTGTGTCCGGTCAGATTCGGAGTGAGTTTTCTGCCACCGATGCTCTAGCCGTCTCAGCGATTGTTTCATTGCCCTCAGCTCCGAGGAAAACCACGGGGCTGTCCGGGCTCCATGCAATCGGAGAGGGCGCTTCGGAGCCAGACAGTCGATAGCCCTGGTTAACTCCACATTCCAGCGGGCCACCAGGGAATCAGCTGAAAGGTCATCAACATGGGATAAAGCATCCCCTACCACTCTCTGGAAACCATTTGGATCCATTAAGTGGCGAGGGCAGACCATCCAAATTTGTCCCACCTCCCTGCAGAGGGGAAGGGTCGTGGAGAAGTCCAGTTGCACCAGGAAGTGATCTGACCATGGCACTTCTTTTGTTTCACTTTTACTTAGTGTTAGATCACCCACATCACTAGAGGTGAATACCAGGTCTAAGGCATGTCCATGACTATGAGTTGGGCCAGACTTATTCAGGGACAGCCCCATGGAGGCCATGCTTTCCACGAAGTCCCGAGCGGCCCCTAGTAAGGTCGTGTCGGTGTGGATGTTAAAATCCCCTAGGACAACCAAACTAGGTGTCTCCAGGAGAACATCCGCCACGACCTGAAGCAGCTCGGACAGGGAATCCTTGGTGCAGCGGGGAGGTCGGTACACCAAAAGGAATCCTGTACTGCCCCTATTGCCCAACTTCCAGAACATGCACTCAGAAAACTGGGTCTTCCCAGTAGGATGCCTGATGCAAGCTAATGAAATAAAGAAATAAAGAAAATACTAAGAATATCATATAGTAAAAGGCTAGAGGCATTCCTTTTAGGAATTTTAAATGATGATATTCCAAAAGACAAAACAAATTTTTTCTTATACACGACATCTGCAGCAAGAATCCTGGTGGCTAAGTATTGGAAAGGAATCAGTTACCCACTAGGGGAGAGTGGTTATGTAAGGTTTCAGAATATTTAGAATTAGCCAAATTGACAGACATAACAAGACAAAAACCAAAAAGTGAAGTAAAAAAAGAATGGGAGTGCCTAAATGAATACCTTAAAAATCAAGGTTTGAGGACAGAAATCTGACTGAGTCTGGAATAACCTTGTGAAGTGAAAGGATAAGAAGTAGGGATTTATATCTAGATGCTAGGATACAGATGAGGGAAACAGGAAAACAGGAAGACACAATGAGAGATAAAGGAGGTGCTGTGGGATTGGTGGAAGTCAATGTTTGTTTTTCTTTTTAGTGTTTATATTATTAACTTGTCAGATATGGAATTTTTTTGTTTTTGAATGTTGGTTTTTGTGTTTTATGTATTTTTTAAATATTTTTTGTGTTGTTGTGTGGAAAATACTATTAAAATTTGTAATAATAGTAAAAACAACAACAACAAAGGATGTTAATCTTGGGGAGAGGAAAGGATGGCAACGTACTGTTGATGTACAGTTTCCTCCAGGGCCACCTCCGTGGATAGCTAGGGTGGCCAATAAAACAATGGGCACATGCTCATTACTGGGAAAGTGGTGTTTTTCCCTATGGAAGACTCCTCTCCCCAAAAGATGTACTCAGAATCCGTGATGAGGCCTGCAAGAGATAAACTCTGGGGTGGGAAGCAGAAGGAAAGGGAAGAGACTTTGCTAGGCACATAGGCAAACCGCTGGTTCATTTAGCTCAATATTCTCTATACTGGCGGGCAGCAGTGCTCCTGGATTTCAGAAATCAGTATTAAGTACAGTATAGGTGATACACTTAAAAGCCTGAGCATATAAATGCAGGCTTTTAAGTTAACATGCCGATTCAGGGTATAAACCTAGCTTTTGGAAGTCAGCATAATTTGTGCCGGCTTAAGCTAAAATGACATAAAGTGTGCTAGATTCTCTGTTCAGGAGTGAGGCTCTGGCTACCTGTGCCAGCGCAGACCTGGAAGAGAGAAAACAAGCCTTTAAACAAGTTTGACTTACACCATTCTTTTTGCCAGTGTAAGTTTTGCCAGGTCACGTGATTGAGCTGAAGGGAGTTACAATCCAGTGTAATGCTATTCTCTGGTACCTGAAATAATCTTCTTCTTCTTCTTCTTCTTCTTCTTCTTCTTCCTCTTCCTCTTCCTCTTCCTCTTCCTCTTCCTCTTCCTCTTCCTCTTCCATTTTGAAACTTCTACAGACTGTGGGCAGCCTCATCGTGAAATGAGAATGAATCCGAAGGCCATCACTGCACCACAGATGTTTGGACGCCTCGATGTCGCAACTAATGACTGGACAGATGGGATTTTTTCCACTCTTTGGAGGAAAACATTGAGAGCTAAGAAAGGTACTTAAAACCTCAGTGCTTTTAAAGATGGATGGGAACCTTTTACAAAGTATTTAAAGATGCAAGAAAGTGAACTGGACTCCTTGGCAGGTTTTGAATAAAGACTCACAAACTTTTTATTGATAATAACCAGTTAGATAAATTAAGGATCTATACAATTTTGTAACATGAAGAGAATTGCATTTATAGAGAAACCAGAGATTGGAAGTCAGGGTCTTGTTTTATGGGAGGGAGGGGGGAGGGAGAAAAATGGGGAGGAATTAAGGATGATATGTTTCAAGATAATATGTTTTGTTTAAATTCCTAATAAAAAAATTATTAAAAACAAAAACAAAACGAAAACCTCAGTGCTGAACTTTAAATCAGGGACCAGGTAATCTCCAGTACTCTAGTTGTTGCTCAACCACAGTTCCTCTCCATCTTGGCCATTGTGCCATTCTGGCTGCAGTTGATGGGAGCTGGAGTTCAATACATGTGGAGGGCCAAAGATTCCCCACACCCCGCCCTAGAGGAAGTCCATCAGCTACTCGTAACAACATAAGAAGAGTCTGCTGGATCCGGCCAATGGCTCCTGAAGCCCAGCATCCCTTTCTCACAGGGGCCAATGGGCCTGTGGGAAACCAGCGAGCAGAAACTGAGCAAAAGAGCTCTTTCTGCTCCTGTGGCTTCCGGCAGTTGCTGTTCAGAAGCATAACTACCATGACTAGTACCCACTGGTGGCCTTCTCATGATTTGTCCAGTCCTCTTTTAAGTTAATTATTTGTGTAAGGTAAAGGTAAAGGGACCCCTGACCATTAGGTCCAGTCATGACCAACTCTGGGCTTGCAGCGCTCATCTCGCTCTATTGGTCAAGGGAACCAGCCTACAGCTTCCGGGTCATGTGGCCAGCATGACTAAGCTGCTTCTGGCGAACCAGAGCAGCGCACGGAAACGCCGTTTACCTCCCCGCCAGAGCGGTACCTATTTATCTACTTGCACTTTGATGTGCTTTCAAACTGCTAGGTTGGCAGGAGCAGGGAACGAGCAACAGGAGCTCACCCCGTCGCGGGGATTCGAACCGCCAACCTTCTGATCGGCAAGTCCTAGGCTCTGTGGTTTAACCCACAGCACCACCCGCATCCCCAGATATCTGTGTAGGGTTGTCTAAATAAAAACCTTTTTAGCAGGCACCAAAAGGAATACAGTGGTATCAATAGGCAGGGAGTTCCAAAGATGCCACCACCCTAGAGCCCTGATTGCACAGGCTTCAATGCCAGTCGGAAGCTTAGTGGAGTGGATGGAGGCAATGAACACAGCTCCCGTCTTACCCTTGTGCGGTGGCAACTGTGTGAGCTACAAATATTTGGGGAAAGCTAACATCTTCACTTACACATCTTCTGCTGGCGTAGAGGAATTCCCTCCTTAAAAGTCCATGCCAGTTTCAAGAGAGGTGTTTTCTTCAGGACCATAACTCTTCCACCACCCCTGCTCTGATCCCATTAATTGTTAGCCCCCTGCCCCCCAAAAAACCCACAGGTGCTGCCTTCTGCATTTTAAAGAAAATTACATGTTAGATGCAAAGATGCCTTCATTTAACTTCAGGTCTGCTTTGGCACCCAGAGAGTCTAAAGTTTCTCTTTCCTCAGCCAAATATTCAAGTGTGCAAGCTGTTCCTTTCCGAACTTCCCCCGGCACCTAGATGGATATACAGTTTCAGGTACCTTACACAAAAGGCTTTAGATAGCTTGGAAATCTATCACCAGCTTGAAGGAAGCAGCCATTGTTCACCCTCAAACTAGCAGGCTATTCAAAGGGGAAAGAGCACCGTATTGTGGCTCATAACATCACAGCAATCAGATAAACTCAGCAACCAACAGCATCGGGGACTTAAAAGGCAAGTAAGAGGTGACTTGATAGAAGTTTATAAAATTATGGAGAAAGTGGATACCAGTAAGTTTTTCCTCCCCTCTCTGATAACACTACAAACTTGGGGACGTCCAATGAAACTGCATTTTGGAAGATTCAGAACATATAAAGTACTTATAAGTACATATAAATCATTCTGCCCGGACGCTGAGGTCCAGCGCCGAGGGCCTTCTGGCGGTTCCCTCATTGCGAGAAGCAAAGCTACAGGGAACCAGGAAGAGGGCCTTCTTGGTAGTGGCGCCAGCCCTGTGGAACACCCTCCCATCAGATGTCAAAGTGATAAACAACTACCTGACATTCAGAAGACATCTTAAGGCAGCCCTGTTCAGGGAAGTTTTTAACGTGTGATATTTTACTGTATTTTTGGTTTCTATGGAAGCCGCCCAGAGTATAAATAATAAATTTTTATTATTATTATTACTTCCACACAGAGCAACGCGGTGAGATGGGCAGGGTACAAATTAACAACAACAGCTATGTAATTCTCTCCCACAGGAGGCAGTGATGGTCAGCAATTTGAATGGCTTTAAAAGAGGACTACACAAATAAGTAGGGACACGGGTGGCACTGTGGGTTAAACCACAGAGCCTAGGACTTGCCGATCAGAAGGTCAGCGGTTCGAATCCCTGCGACGGGGTGAGCTCCCGTTGCTCGGTCCCTGCTCCTGCCAACCTAGCAGTTTGAAAGCACGTCAAAGTGCAAGTAGATAAATACCTCCAGCAGGAAGGTAAACGGCGTTTCCGTGCGCTGCTCTGGTTCGCCAGAAGCGGCTTAGTCATGCTGGCCACATGACCTGGAAGCTGTACGCCGGCTCCCTCGGCCAATGAAGCGAGATGAGCGCCGCAACCCCAGAGTCGGTCACAAATGGACCTAATGGTCAGGGGTCCCTTTACCTTTACACAGATATCTAGAATAGTGGTGTGTGTTTAGCTGATTGCTGATTTTAATTTTCTGTCTGTTTTATTAGTTTTTACTAAGATTTGAATTGTTTGGGCTTTTCTTGTAAACTGCTGTGAGTTTTTACAATCAGGCGGTATATACATTTTATGAAATGAAATAATAATAATAATAATAATAATAATAATAATAATAATAATAATAATAATATCATGCAGACTTTCCTCCCCACAGCTTATGGAAGGGGCAATAGAGCTGAGAAATATAAGGGTATGGTCAACAGTCACGGTCCCCTTTCTCCCCTCATTGGATGAGCTACCAACTCCCAAAGAGAGCTACTGCCATATTAGACCTTTACAAACAGGGAGCGGGTGGTGCTGTGGTCTAAACCACTGAGACTCTTGGGCTTGCTGATCAAAAGGTCGACGGTTCAAATCCCTGTGACAGCGTGAGCTCCTGTTGCTCTGCCCCAGCTCCTGCCAACCTAGCAGTTTGAAAGCATGCAAGTAGATAAATAGGTACTGCTGTGGCGGGAAGGTAAACAACGTTTCCATGCACTCTGGTTTCCGTCATGGTGTCCTGTTGCTCCAGAAGCAGTTTAGTCATGCTGGTCACATGACCTGGAAAGCTCTCTGTGGATGGACGCTGGCTCCCTCGGCCTGAAAGCAAGATGAGCGCCACAACCTCATAGTCACCTTTGACTGGACTTAACCATCCAGGGGTCCTTTACCTTTTTACCTTTTACATACAGTATGAAAAAGAAAGTTGAATAATTTTCCAGCAACGTACTCTTGTTCGCTCTGAGAGGTGTAACAATGCACTTAAGACAGAATGTCCCTTTTGAGCTTGGGGGGTGGGGGATTTCTGGTTAGAAGTCAAAGTCAAGTGTTAATGGCACTCAGGTCTGCTGCATTTTGTTTCCTACTTTGTATCCTACTTTCCCCGCAATAACCTCAAGAGGCATTTCAGCTTCACAACAATTGGATGTGCTAGTTTTGGCAGAAAGGTGACAACTCATCTAAGGTCAACCAGTGAACTTCATGGTTGTGAGGTTATTTGAATTGTAGAGTTGGGACCCTGAGGATCATCTAGTCCAACCCCTTGAAATGCAGGAAAATTTAGCTGCCCCATACAAGGCTCTAACCAGCTATACACCTCACACATAGTGCACTTATTAGATCACACTGGCATACCTAAGAGGTCAGCAGACAACATTGGTTAAAATGGAGAAATTGCATCTTTTGGGTACTGTTATTTGGGTCCTGTACTTCAAGTGGATTTTAACTGGATCGCATGCCAATAATAAAGGCGCATTATTGTATATGTCCCTCTTAGTCATGGTTAACTTTATGCAAGGGTGCCAAACCATTTCAGGCGATTAAACACCCTTGTTGTATAACAAAATCATCTCATGACATGGCATGCTGTTGTTGTTTTGGAACCTTTGAATTATAGGGGAACACATTTGGATAGTTCTTGATGGTCCCGTTGACGCAATTTGGATTGAGAACCTGAACTCGGTGCTTGACGATAACAAAACGTTAACGCTTGCTAATGGAGATCGGATCCCTATGGCGCCAAACTGTAAAATTGTCTTCGAACCTCATAATATTGACAACGCTTCTCCCGCCACTGTGTCAAGGAATGGCATGGTGTTTATGAGCTCCTCGGTTCTCAACTGGAGTCCTATTCTTGAGGTATAAATGTTTACATGTGTTCCTTGGGCCAACTCCACCATCAGCGCCTTAATTCCCTTCAGGCAGTTCAAACTGGAACTGTGGAATAATCTGCAACGTCTCCTGGACGTGCATTTAGCTGGCTAATATGGATGAGAGTTTGCCATCCTGAATATTGCCTTCAGCAGCCTGATAAAAAATTCTTCTTCCCTATACACTGATTATAAAAGCGGGACAGGATCTTAAATGTAGCTTTCCCATATCTAAGCCCATCATTCTGTGGGATGGATGTCAGATCAAGGGCATGTTTACAGCTGACTTAAACGAATTAAGTTACAAAATAAATAAATTCAGCAGTGTCAAAATATACCTGCCTTTTTGGGAGCTTTTAGCAGTCATACTGTTGATTTAATGTTGTCCTCACCTGCCTGTGTCTGCCTGCAATTATCCAAATCTGATAGGCCTCAATGTCTTGTAATATCATCTCATTCATGCAACTGGGTGTTGTCACCTATACATTATTCTCTTGCTAATTAGGCTGTTTTAAATGTGCATTTTATATTTGTCTTCCTTTAACAATGTTTTATTTTGAAATTTCTAAGATAATATTTCAGTTTCCTGTTAATTAATGTTGCTTTGAATATATACTTCAAAGTATACATTACTTGGGACCTAGTAAGGGGGCTAGACCTAGTAAGGGGGCTACTTACTATGACCATGCGGGTGGCGCTGTGGGTTAAACCACAAAGCCTAGGACTTGCCAATCAGAAAGTCGGCGGTTTGAATCCCCGCGACGGGGTGAGCTACCATTGCTCAGTCCCTGCTCCTGCCAACCTAGCAGTTCGAAAGTACGTTGAAGTGCAAGTAGATAAATAGGTACCACTCCGGCGGGAAGGTAAACGGCGTTTCCGTGCGCTGCTCTGGTTCGCCAGAAGTGGCTTAGTCATGCTAGCCACATGACCTGGAAGCTGTACGCTGGCTCCCTCGGCCAACCCCGGAGTCGGCCACAACTGGACCTAATGGTCAGGGGTCCCTTTACCTTTTATACATTACTTGACTTTAGTCAGTAAGGTTTCATTCTGGATTGTTTTATTTGATGTTTGAATGTGGGTTGTAAACTGCTTTGATTCCCGCCCCCTTAAAAATAGTGGTATAGAAATGACATGAATAACAGTAACAATAATCTGACTAACAGGCAAGGAAAAATTTCACCAGAGCCAAAAGATGATTTGCTTCTTGCACAATCTAAGTGTTTTCTAGGGGCGGAAATTACTTATTTCCACCTAAAAATCCAAATGGATGGTTGTATACAATGTTCTGCTCAAAATAGCCCTATTGAAACTAATCGATATGCTTAACTTTAGGCCAATCAATTTCAGTAGGTTTACTGAACTTGGTTGGTGGCAGGCCTGGATAATATTTAGAGCAGCTCTAATAGTGAGAATTTGGACATATTTTTGCAAGTCACTTGGCTCTTCTTTCTTGGTTGCCCAGGGCTTCCTGAAGAAACGCTCTACACAGGAAGCTGACGTTTTGCGTCATCTGTACACAACGTCTTTCCCAGACCTCTACCGGTATAGCATTCAGTCCTTAGAATATAAGATAGAGATGCTGGAAGCCTTTGTGATAATGCAGAGCATTAATATGCTGCAGGGCTTGATCCCTTACAAGGTAAGCTGTTCCAGGCTTTTGAAAAACAATTTTTGGAAAAGACCCTTGTTATAAGCATGAGATCTTGTTTGTATCTGGGTGTGCAAAGTCAAATGAGCAAATACTTTAGGGCCCTTCATTTGAATACCAGTATTCTAAATTAATACATTATATCAGGCATAGTTGCATAGCACACATTAAATATTATTAATCCCTCAATAAGAATACATAATGCCTTTTGAAGTGCTTTGTACAAAATTCTCCTTCCTTAAATAACAGCAAAGAAGTACACATACTGGCAAGCTTTTCTATTAGTACCTGGTCTGTGACCGTAATAAAGTACTTGAACTTGAACTATTAGTATAAATCAACTTCTGCTGGAATAAATGCAACACTGAAGTGTCTGTGTCTATTCATATACAAACTTCTGATTCTATATATAATATCGAGGAAATACATGCCCCAACATTCCATATATGCAATCCACCTTGCACTAACTTGTTATTATCAAGAAATGCGCAGCCATCTTTTCCTACTCATGCATCAATGGGTTTTTTAAACACAATATAGCTGAGTCACAAGGGAGGCCGACCAAAGTCTGATTATATACAAAGGCAGGCAAAAACAGGACCTTGGACAGCTCCAATGGTGCTCTGCTGGCTGAAAGTAGCAGGGAGGTAGGCAGCCAACTGAAACCTTCAGTAGACTGACAAGACCCTGGAGTGTGATGAGCTCCTCTTCCGTGGAGGAGGTGGCTGGGTTGTGAAAGGGCCCTCTCCTTATTTGACCTATGAGGCTAAAGAGATAGAAGGACTTGCAGGAGATTCATCCTTTGAGTCAGAGGACAGTGGTCTATCTGTGTCCGCTGGCTGTCCCCAAATAAGGTATTGTCAACACTCCTCAGGGAAGTTCCCAAGTCTATGACGTAAAGTATAACGCTGTCATGTGAATGCCACTAACAGTTTTCTAATTCATATTGCATCTATTAATGGTTGGTTTCTATCTCTCCCCCATAAACTTTAAAAAGGGTCTCCAGTTTTTGATAAAATCTTCTATCCTTCTCCCCCTATCTCTTATAGGTAAATACTCTGTTAAGCTAACTTTTCCAGCTGGTTCCCACAATTTCATTAGCTAAGCTAAGGATTATTGTAATAACCTGCAGTTCTATAATAGCATATACCGTATTTTTCGCTCTATAAGACGCACCAGACCATAAGACTCACCTAGTTTTTGGAGGAGGAAAACAAGAAAAAAAATATTCTGAATCCCAGAAGCCAGAACAGCAAGAGGGATCGCTGCGCAGCGAAAGCAGCAATCCCTCTTGCTGTTCTAGCTTTTGGGATAGCTGCACAGCCTGCATTCGCTCCATAAGATGCACACACATTTCCCCTTACTTTTTAGGAGGGAAAAAGTGAGTCTTATAGAGCAAAAAATACAGTATTTAAAGTAGATGAATAAATGAGCAAATTAAGTTAATTCGGATATGTGGAAAATATTAAAAAATAAATTGAAGGAACCACAGAAAGAGGGGGAAGGAAGCCAAGTTTTGAAATATTAAATTGATTGTAAAATTATTGGAAAGTATAAAATTGAAAATCATAAACAAAATAATAATAATATTTTTTTCATTAGCTAAGCTTTCATAGTAGGTGCACAATAATTTTACCATTTAGTCACTAATGGCAATGGTGCTTTGCTGTTCAGGAACAGGGTGGAGACATAACAGCGGAGTACCTGGAAAGATTGTATATCTTCTCTTTGATGTGGAGTGTTGGGGCACTGCTGGAACTGGAAGACCGTTGCAAAATGGAGCACTGGCTTCGGAATCACGAAACTATAAAACTTGACCTCCCCAACATCCCGGAAGGAAGTGAAGACACTATGTTTGACTACTATGTTACCAATGACGGTTAGTGAACTCCTGAGAAGTCACTATATGGGGCTCATTATTGGCTTCAAAAGGTTTAGTATGAATAAGTTATAAAGCTTTTGGGTTATGAAGTTTGCTGGATGTAACTTCCAGCGATCAGAGACCTCCAGCTGAAGATCATTCAGATTTGAAAAACCTGTGTTGTTTATACTTGGGTCTTCTCCAGTCATCACCCTGTCAATTCTAAGACACTTTGTTGGGACGAGAAAGCAGAGGGTTGCTGTGGAAGTAATGCTAATCCATAATTTAGCTTTATAAGAACTAACACTTCCACCTTGTTCCCTCCTCATGTTCAGCTTGCTGTGCTGTCCGAACCCAGAAAACTGCTACTGATTTTGAATATAGTTAGTAGAAACAGGCCAAACCATAGTTCATCAAGCTGCCTTGTTTCAACAAACCATAGTTAATATTAATCACTGATTCAGATGACATGCTAAACTGAAGTTAATCTAAAATGGAGGTGGAATTTTCTGAAATTCTTGTGGCTGCTCCGTAGGAAAGTGGAGGGGGAATAATGCAAGACTGATATTCTGTGTGTGTGTGTGTGTGTGTTTGTGTGTGTGTGTGTGTGTGTGTGTGTATTTGTCCAGTAGCATCTTAGAGACCAATTAAGTTTGTTCTTGATATGATTTTCATGTGCATGCACACTTCTTCAGATACACAAGTGGTGTATCTGAAGAAGTGTGCATGCACACGAAAGCTCATACCAAAAATCAACTTAGGGGTCTCTAAGGTGCTACTGGACAATTTTTAAAAATATATATATATTTCTACTGCGTCAGACCAACATGGCTACCTACCTGAATCTGATATTCTGTGTGTTTTGCCCTCATAATGCAAATCTATGTTTAGTGTTACATAAGAAATAGGCCAGTCATATGCTTTTGCCAAGTTGTGCCATGCCTTTTACTCTCATGGGTCATGAATGTCCACCACACTTAATAGGTCATGAATATCCACCACACCATGACTTAGTTCTGTTTTAAATTGGACGTAATGTGGATTAGAGGTTTCAGTTGCATCCCTGCTTTTGTAGATTTCAGATCTGGAAAGCTGCCAAAAATGTCTCTCTAGTTCTCCTTGACTACCTTCTTACCTTCTACCTTCTTACACATATGTTTAAATACAAGGCATGTTTCAAGGGGAATTCACTGCTTTTCCTTTGGACTAGGCAAATGGATGCACTGGAATACTCGCATTGATGAGTATGTATATCCCACCAACAGCACGCCAGAGTATGGCTCCATCTTGGTGCCAAATGTTGACAATGTGAGAACGGACTTCCTTATGCATACTATTGCAAAGCAAGGCAAGGTAATTCTCTGATGTTTCACACAGGGATTTCAGTAATGTCACCTGGTGGAGGGATGATCAACAGGGCTGGGGATTTTTACTTTGTAAACACAACTGACATTGCTGTATGCAGTTTTATCGAACTCCTCCAATTGTTCAAAGTCCTTTACAATGGTTACTTCCTTGGGTAGGTTTATGAGTCAGGCTAGGCTGAAGAATAGTGACATGTTCACAGCCACAGCTCTATGGCTCAATAAGGATTTGAATGTGGGACTTTTGCATCCATATCCAGCACTAGCTATTTCATTGTGCCTACAAAAGATCTAGACAGCATCTTAAAAAGCAGAGACATCACCTTGCCAACAAAGGTCCGTATAGTTAAAGCCATGGTTTTCCCAGTAGTGATGTATGGAAGTGAGAGCTGGACCATAAAGAAGGCTGATCGCCGAAGAATTGAGCTTTTGAATTATGGTGCTAGAGGAGACTCTTGAGAGTCCCATGGACTGCAAGAAGATCAAACGTATCCATTCTGAAGGAAATCAGCCCTGAGTGCTCACTGGAAGGACAGATCATGAAGCTGAGACTCCAATACTTTGGACATCTCACGAGAAGAGAAGACTCCTTGGAAAAGACCCTGATGTTGGGAAAGATGGAGGGCACAAGGAGAAGAGGACGACAGAGGACAAGATGGTTGGACAGTGTTCTCAAAGCTACCAGCATGAATTTGACCAAACTGCAGGAGGCAGTGGAAGACTGCAGTGCCTGGCGTGCTCTGGTCCATGGGGTCACGAAGAGTTGGACACGACTAAACGACTAAACAACAACAACAAAATATCTTGTTTTGTCCCCCTTCTGTTCATGTCAGTTTAGCTCTCCTAGAGTTGATTAACCCGTGTGACCAAATATAGCAGATGTTTAGTTGTGCAAATGGTATAGTATGGGATTTATGAGTAGCACTAGAGGTAAGTATGGCGGTTTCAAATCACGATTATTATTTATAGTGTGTGCACAACACCTTTCAGAGTTACACAGAAAACATAGATAGGTCCCTGCTTCAAAGGAGCTTGTAGATCTCAAATAAACAATGGGGAAATGACAGAGAGAGGAAGGGAAGAACGTGGGCAGATGCCATTATGTATACATCCTCCCATTTTCTTACCTATTTTCTTTTTCACTCTTTCTTCCTCTTCTTCTTTCTACCATGGCCACATTCTCCACCTCATTATTTTTTCAGGACTGTTCTTTCTCCCTCCTTTCCATGCAATGGTATTCTTAGGCCCAGGCTCTTGATTCCTCCTTGACGCCTATTTCTCTACCGTTTTGCATAGGCCATTTTACCTGCTCTTTTCTTCTCTAGGACCAGAGGTGCTCTATCAATAGGAGCCAGTGAACCTTCTTTCTCTGCTACCCCTTCTTGGCATTAGAGTAGCTCAGCTGATCAGTGCCAGAGGCTTCATCACAAAATCCCTTTGTGCATTACAATATAGATTTTGCTGGTACAGCTAACTCCATTTTGGTCAGGGATGGGTGCTGCCAAAATAAATTACTAATGTTGCAAGTGGTGATGTATTTTTTTGGAATGTTCTTCTTCTTCTTCTATATTACTTGAAAAGAATAATTTTGAGACTTGAGCCTTTGCCAATGCCCTCAGTTCAAGTATTCCCCAACACATTTGGATTCTCTCCTCATCTCCAGGCAGTGCTACTAATTGGTGAACAAGGGACCGCTAAGACTGTCATCATCAAAGGCTACATGTCAAAATATAATCCTGAAAGCCACATGGCCAAGAGTCTGAACTTTTCATCGGCAACAACTCCTTTAATGTTTCAGGTACTCCTTAGAATTATCTTTTTTTAAGCTGAAAGTGAAGTGAGCCTTTTGGTTCACTTCACTGACTGTATACCAGAATGAGATTATTCAATTTTTTTTTTTTTATTAAATGTCAAAGGTCCATCTTTCCCATAGCCTGCTAATCTTGTTCTTGTGTCTTTGGTGGCCAAATGGCCCCTCTCTTGGGATGCCATCTCTTCCTTATGCATACCATTTAAAGATGTGTTAGTGCATCCAATTCCTAATTCCTAAATCTCTTCCAGGTCTCCTGGTTGTTTCCATATTCCAGGACAGTTCCAGCACTATTTCTGTTTTGCCGACTTTTCTATGGAATGCAGAGCAGCCAAATTTAAATCTCCTTAAGTTTTGCTTAACTTTTTTTTTTTTTTGGGGGGGGGGGGAGAATAAATAGGATACAAAGGGACACGGGTGGCACTGTGGTGTAAACTACTGAGCCTTGGGCTTGCCGATCGGAAGGTAGGTGGTTCGAATCCCTGCATTGCTGTGTCCCAGCTCCTGCCAACCTAGCAGTTCAAAAGCATGTCAAAGTGCAAGTAGATAAATAGGTACCACTCCGGAGGGAAGGTAAATGGTGTTTCCGTGTGCTGCTCTGATTTTACCAGAAGCAGCTTAATCATGCTGGCCACATGACCCGGAAAAACTGTCTGCAGACAAACGTCGGCTCCCTCAGCCAGTATAGCGAGATGAGCGCTGCAACCCCAGACTCTTTCGTGACTGGACTTAACTGTCATGGGAACTTTACCTTTTTAAATAGGATACAAGCCATAAAAGTGTTGCAGGAACCATAACATTGAAACTGGGGAAGAAAAAAATCAAGTGTGGATAAGCCCTGAGTTAAATGGGCTTTAGTTCCAGGAAGGTGTGTAAAGGATTGCAGTCTTCGGGGGCAATTCTATACAGTGGTACCTCAGTTTACAAACTTAATCCATTCCGGAGGTCCGTTCTTACACCAAAGCATTCTTAAACTGAGGTGCATGCTTTCCCTAATGAGGCCTCCCATCGCCGGTGTTCGTCTTCCATTTGTCTTCCGGGGCAAAGTTCGCTAACCAGAACACCTACTTCTGGTTTTGCAGAGTTTGCTGTCCGAAGCATTCATTAACTGTTTGTAGACCTGTATAGTGGTACCTCTGGTTACGAACTCAATTCATTCTGGAGGTCCATTCTTAATCTGAAACCATTTTTAACCTGAGGTACCACTTTAGCTAATGGGTCCTCCTGCTGCTGCCGTGACCCAAAGTGTTTGTTACCCAAGGTTTTTGTAACCCAAGGTACCACTGTATTTGAGTTATACCAGTTGAGGAGATACACCAGCAGGATGACCAAAATGGAGCAGAGTCGTGGGCGAGATGGGGTTGGCATAGGAAGGAGACACTTACATCATATCCAGTTCTCACCCAAACCATGGTCACTCTCCCACCCATGATGCATCATTGCACGGGTCCCGTTGGCTTTAGTGACAGTGGGAGAAGGTGGATTTTCCACTGGTATAGCAGCAGCATTTCTCCCCACCTCTCATGTAATTGGTGTATAGGTTTGCTTTTAATAGGAATATCTTTTGATAACTGAACTGACTATGAGAGTTCTAATCATGATGTATATAGAAGAAACTTCTTATTTAGGATTTCGCATGGTATACGATACTCAAATAAAGCACAGCTATTGAAAAACCACAACATGTTTTGTGTGCTATCTCCATTTGCCTTCACGTTCCTTCATAGACTAAGCAATAGCATGCAGAAGGCATGCCTGTCATTTTAAAGGCTTGGGGAGATGCTTAGATTTTTGCAAACATGCATGTTCTTCTTCCAGCGCACAATTGAAAGTTATGTGGACAAACGCATGGGCACAACTTATGGTCCTCCGGCAGGAAAGAAAATGACAGTCTTCATTGATGATGTGAATATGCCTGTAATCAACGAATGGGGAGACCAGGTCAGCTTAAATGAATAGGATATTTCTTTTACACAATTCAATGCATTGATCTGAATCAGTAGTCAGTATGAAGATGATAATATTTTACCAAGATTTTTTATTTATAATGGAAAATGTTCCAATGTTGCTTCAAAGCAATTCCTCTTAAGTTGACAGAGAACATTGCCTGATTTTATTTGGAATGACAAAAATCCTAGGTTAGTTTTAGTTATCCTACAAAGACCTAAAGGGGAAGGAATAGTAGTGTTCTGACACAATCAAATATGCTCATGCTATTATTTCATTCTTATGTAAATACACCATAGTACTGCATGAGACAATATAGGAATAAAAATATATGAGATGAGTCAATTTATTAAAGGAGCTCTGCAAATCTGAAAAACTTAGAAGTTCACTTACAGTGTAACCCTAACCAAGTCCACTCAGAAGTAAGTCCTATTGAATTCAAAGGGTCAGTGGGAACAGGACTGCAGCCTGTTTGTTTGTTTAATGCCAAGTCTTTGACTGATTGGTTGCCTGAATTTATATCCCACCCTTTTTCCCAAAGGAGCCCCTCTTAAGAGCAAAGCACAAACCCCAAATTTTATAAAACGCCTCCCATTTTCCCCACAGGTCACCAATGAGATAGTTAGGCAACTGATGGAGCAGAATGGTTTTTATAACCTGGAGAAGCCTGGAGAGTTCACCAACATTGTGGACATCCAGTTCTTGGCTGCCATGATTCATCCGGGTGGCGGACGCAATGACATCCCTCAGAGACTGAAGAGGCAATTCTCTGTTTTCAATTGCACTCTGCCTTCTAATTCGTCCATCGACAAGATCTTTGGTAATGTGGAGAGCTTTTAAACTCTGTTGTTCGTACTGTATATGCTACTTAAGTTTTCTTTACACTTGATGAAGAGTTTAAGAGACTGCCAACCTTGAGAATTTGCTTCCCTTGTTTATAGGAGCAGGGAACCCTGGAGTATTGTTTCTTCCTTAGGCTTTGTATTTACTGTATTTTTCGCCCCATAGGGAGCACCGGCCCATAGGGCGCACCTAGTTTTGGGGGGGGGATAAATATTTTTTTTATTCCCCCCCCCAGGCGCAGGGCTGGGGAAGCCCGAGCTTCCCCCGACCCCAGCCCCCAGAACAGGCTGCTATCCGCAAGCCTAGGGAGCCCGTCGGGAAGTCGCGCCGGTCTCCCCAGGCTTGCAGATATCTTCCTGAAGCTCGGGGCGCGTGGCTCAGCGCGCCCCAGGCTTCGGGATGCAGGCAGCTCCCACCGCCAGCCTCCAAACCAGGTCAGGGAACAGCGGGAAGGCGCGCTCCGCCTCCCCGCTGTCCCCCTAGCTTGTGGGGCTGGTGGTGGGGGTCAGGTTTGGAGGCTGCTATCCGCAAGCCTTGGGAGCCCGGCGGGAACTCCCGCGGAGCTCCCAAGGCTTGCGGATAGCTTCCTGAAGCCTGGAGGAGGAAAGCCTGCATTCACCCCATAGGATGCACACACATTTCCCCTTCATTTTTGGAGGGGGAAAAGTGCGTCCTATAGGGCAAAAAATACGGTACCTGTAGCAGGTGTGGCCTCGAGTCTCCTGGAGTCTCTCTCTAGTTTTGCCGTGCTGTTGCCTGAATTGCATCAGTTGAAGGTGGCATGGGGCTCTGAGATGCATGGTTTCTCTCTCTCTCCAAACTATCATGTTTGGGTTCTCCAGGTGTGATTGGAGTAGGACATTACTGTAGCCAGAGAGGCTTTATGGAAGAAGTGAGAGCTACAGTCTCCAAGCTGGTGCCACTGACCCGCAAGCTGTGGCAAATGACTAAGATCAAGATGCTGCCAACCCCTGCCAAATTTCATTATGTGTTCAATCTCCGAGACCTTTCCAGGATTTGGCAAGGGATGCTGAATACCACCTCAGAAGTAATCAATGAATCAAATGTAAGTAGTGCATGTGGTGCCTTCACATATTGTGGATTGGCATCATGATTCATTTGAGATGCTTCGGGTTTTTTGCACTTTGGGGATACTTTGATGATAAACACAGTACAGTAGGAATCAGAGAAGCAGCCCTGTTCAGTAAACTGAACACTGGTTTACATTCACAAATGATAAAATACAGTGGTACCTCAGGTTACATACACTTCAGGTTAAATACGCTTCATGTTACAGACTCCGCTAACCCAGAAATAGTACCTCAGGTTAAGAACTTTACCTCAGGATGAGAACAGGAATCGCGTGCCAGCGGCAGTGGGAAGCCCCATTAGCTAAAGTGGTACCTCAGGTTAAGAACACTTTCAGGTTAAGAACAGACCTCCGGAATGAATTAAGTATGTAACCAGAGGTACCACTGTAAAAGGAAGAAGACCCTGATGAGTTCCAAAGGTTTACTCTTGGAAGGTTGGTTTTTCCCCCTGCAGTACAACTGATTATGGTTTCCATGATTTTTGGAAGGCCATGTCTGCAGCTGGAAGGAATGTTTATGGAGCCGGGTGGCCATGCTCCCCCCTCCCCAACCCATGTTCAGTAAGGGCAATGTTTCCTGCCCCCAAGTCTTCCCTACATCACCAGTTAAACTGCAGTCATGTACTTGGGAAGAAGAAGACAACCATCAAGCAGTATTGGGACCCAAAACATTAGATTAGATAAAGAAGCAGCTTAAAATAGGAGGTAAAGAAGACAAATAAGGGGTGTGTGTGTGTGAATTTCCCCCTTCTGATTCTATTCAAAGATGGCATCCTATCCCTGGCCTTTGACACTTCCTATGTGTTTTTTTTGACACACCGTATTTCTCCAATTGAAAATTGTTTTGTCTGATTGTAATACACTATTGTATCTTCCCACGGCTGTAACCTACCCTGGGAGCTTATGATGAAGGGCGAGAAAGTCTGCTCAAATTCCTTTTTTCTTAAGCACAGGTGCCAAGAAAAGTTTTTCTGTGTAAGTCCATTCACCAAGGAACGGATCACTGTTGCGTTAAACCCTTGATGGCCAATTAGCAAATTAACATGGGTTGATCGTCAGGGGATGCCCTTAGGTGAACATTATGCACCTGCAAATCAGGTCTTACTCAGTTGTTACCACTTTGTGATGTTTTTATTGTAATGATCATCATGTTTTAGTAGACCACATTCGTGTGTGTGTGTGTGTGTGTGAGAGAGAGAGAGAGAGAGAGAGAGAGAGAGAGAGATAGAGATTGCTTTTTAAAGAGAGATCTGGATGCTGGGGGAAGAAAAAACCTAATCGGAAGCAAAAAGGAACATTCAGTTTTTCTTTTCTCCTTTTTTATCTCTGGACAGGTGCTCATAAAACTGTGGAAGCATGAATGTAAGCGTGTTATCGCTGACCGCTTCACAACTCCCGAAGATGTTACTTGGTTTGATCTGGCACTGGCAAAACTTGTTGAAGGGGAACTTGGCAGTGATAAAAAGACCCTGGTGGATCCTGGCACGGATGCATACTTTGTGGATTTCTTAAGAGATGCCCCTGAAGCTACAGGTAAAAATCGAGACTGAAAACCATCTGTCTGACATAAGGAAAATGAAGGGGTCATGGACAGGGGATGTCTACAAGATGTCTAGTTTGGAAAGACATGGTATCTTGACAGCAAACGGGGAAATAATAAAATCATAATATTTACAATGTATAACATTGCCTTGATAACTAGGCACTGTGTTGTGATTCTAAGGATGCTTTAGTAGTTTTCCCATTCTTGGCACTGCCAGCTCAGAGTGAGCACAAAAGTGAAGCACTGGGCTGCTGGCATCAACTAATGTGTTGGTGCAAACAACACACTAGTCTGTCTTGTCACACTACAGAAAGTAGCTTTTGCTACTTAGGTGTAGGTACCAGAGTATAAAGAAGCATGCATAGGCTAGAACTCTATCGAATATAGTTGTTAACATGGATGGGGGAGAGATTTGGTTGTTTGAATTTTAATGACAATCTGCCTAATTCACGTTTTCCCAAATAATACGAGACACAGCCATCTGTCAAATGTATACCTCTGAATGTTGCAATGGAGATCTCCAATTCAACACAGGAATGAGTCCATCATCATAAGCATCAGGCAAAATTACATACAAAATTGTGCACATTAGGAGAAAGGATGGCTTCAAAACCAATGTGGAAACAACAACAAATGTGGAAATAATAATAATTATTATTTCCACATTGGTTATGGTTGTTATATTTATGTGCCATTCATCTGACTGTGTTGTCCCAGCCACAATGCACGGCTTCCAACAAAATATTTAAAACACAATAAAACATCAGCAATTAAAAACTTCCCTGAATAGGGCTGCCTTCAGATATCTTCTAAAAGTCAAATAGTTGCTTATCTATTTGACATCTGATAGGAGGGCGTTCCACAGGGTGGGTGCCACTACCGAGAAGGCCCTCTGCCTGGTTCCCTGTAACCTCACTTCTCGCAGTGAGGGAACTGCCAGAAGGCCCTTGGAGCTGGACTGTTTGGGCTGAACAGTGGGGATGGAGACGCTCCTTCAGGTATACTGGGCTAGGTCGTTTAGGGCTTTAAAGGTCAACACCAACACTTTGAATGTGGCGAATTGAACTCAAGATTGGGGGGGGGGGATGAGAAACTGAAAGAATCTGAAAATGACACATTTCATCCACCCCTCATTGTTCTTCACAAAAATGCTTTCTATGGAAAAAGGATGCGATTTTCGTTCTTTTTCCTCAAAAGAAACATATTTTATTTCAAACTAGGTGTGGAGAAGGACAAATCTGTAAAAGGTAAGCTGCAGGTGCCTGAGTCAGCTGGAATTTAGATATTTGTCTAGAATTTCTTTTTTTAAGGGCTTGAGTTCTGTATCCAGCTGTGCATGTTTAGTTTCATAGAAGTCGGTGCATCTTAAGCATGTCTAATATGTTCAGAGACGGTGGTCTTGAATTATCACTATCCTATTTGCTTTGAAACAACTGTAGCTTAAACAGGGAGTAACTTAAGCACATAGCATGTTTGGGCTTACACAACCTTCATCTTGATGGCTGATAAGGGCAGAGCTGTATTTAAGGATTGCTATCCTGTTCAGCAGATGTAAATACTTCAGCTTTGTAATTGAGCTTTCTCCATATAGGGAAAGGTAACTGCTTCAAAAATGTGCCTCAATGAATAATAACATTTAAGAAGAAGAAGTAGAAAAACTACACAAACCACTATAAACTGCGAAGTATTCATAGGATGGCATTTTATAGGACCTTTCCTATGGTGGAGGAATAAAACCAGAAATTCTGTAATCTGAATAATTTTACAGTACAGTGGAACCTTGTTTCTCAAACTTAATCCGTTCCGGGAGTCCGTTCGACTCCTGAATCCATTCGAAAACCAAGGTGCGGCTTCCAATTGGCTGCAGGAACTTCCTGCACTCAAGTAGAAGCTGTGTCAGATGTTCAGCTTCCAAAAAACGTTCAAAAACACTTACTTCCTGGTTTTCAGCTTTTGGGAGCCAAAACGTACGAGTACCAAGGTGTTTGAGAACCAAGGTATGACTACCAACATTTTTAGAAGCCGATTTAAATAACGGCATGAAATCCTTGATTCAGCTTTTGAGATGAATTTATTGTGTACAATTAGCAGCAGGTAAAGCCCTGCGTTTGCATGTTTCAATAGCTACTAACTGTGGGATTTTACTTTCGTTGACTGTTAATGGGGAAATGCAGACCTGCTTTCATATACATGAGTTTATGCTAAAAGTAGTGAGCTTTGGCATGCAAACAACGCACACCATGTAGAGAAATGTTTCTTGCAGAGCAGCACTCTTTGGAATTTGTACGTTATGCTTGGGGAGAGAGGCTTCCTTCTTCCTCCTTTTGTAGCATCCAGGTTGCTGTGCCTTGCTCCAAGTGCTCAGTAGCTCCTTACATGAAGCAGCCAACGTTGTTGGCACGGAAAGAATTAGGAGCAGGTGAAGTGGGAAGGGAATTAGCCAATTCTTTCTTGGGGAAGTGAAGTGCAGGAACGTGGCTTGAATACCAGCAAAACAATAGCTCACTTTTAAATGTTCAAAAATGCTTCAGTCTTGTTTGTTTAAAACGTCTTTTGCAGGAATGGCAAAACTTCACACTTCACAAAAGCGATTTTTTATTTTTGTTTTAGATCAGACGTTGTTGCTCTCTCCTTAAAGGCTCTACTGATTCTTCTCCACCTGCAGCAAGTCGCCCACAGCAATCAAATTGCTGCCCTGGGCTCCTTTAATAATAAAAATCTTATTCCTATCCCTCCCCTCAATGCTTCAGTAACCAAGGTAGCCTGTAGCTTATTCCTTCACTTGACCAACTTGCCTTTTATCTCCCAGCACCCATGTCTCAGAAATTGCAAAACTGTGTGCTGGTACGCACTATTATTCTGTAAAAGAACTGGGAGCACTTTCACACATATAGCCAGTCTGAAACAGGATAGAATAATCTGGAAAGGCAGTGTCTGAGCTAGCCAAAACAACACATGACCAGTTTTGGGGCATCAAGCCACAGAAACCATGTCTGTGACTTGCAATGGAAACCATGTCTTTATTACCAAATATTTGAGAAGACGTACTCTAACACATGCAAAAAGCCTCTCTGTAATTGTCTCCGCTGTCAGAAAACTACCCCATCCAGTATCTTTTTAGCTTTTTGACTTGCTTGTATATAAAATGCAATTATCTCTTGAAATGAATGAATAAAAAACTGTCTGAAAGAGCACATTTTAAGCTTTATCCTGATACAAAACAAGCTGAATTTACATACAATTAAACATTTACTGTGACATTTTTCAAAAGAATTTTTTGTTTAAAAAGATAAAAACCAATGCTTAAGCACTAATATTTTTCCTTGGGGGGATTTTAAATACCACATGTCTAAATTAAACTTTTACTGTACACTTTTCTGCATATTTTAGTGTATAAAGCTAATCCTAATTCGTGCCCCAAAGGGGGAAAAATACATCTATATGCATATTATTCTGTTGGATGGTTGCATAAATTAATAATAAATAATATCACAAGCATGATGCCCTGAGTTTATATCAATGTTTATAGAAGTAATTAGAATAACTAAACTATTTGAGCCAATTTTAGTGAGAAAAATGCATTTTACACAAATGTTTACCAGCAGCTATAAAAAGTTGAACTAAGCTATTCAAATATTGCAATTAATTAAAAATACAAAGTTTATTATTATTATTATTATTCCCGAAATGACATAAAGCACATGGTCCTTCTGAGTTGAATAAATTGTTGCAAGCACAGAAATAAATGCACATGTTTCTGCGATACAGTAAAGCATAACAGCCATGATTCAGCCAAATTGAAGTATTTTGCACCCCTATTGACTTAAATGAGAAAGTTAAGTATTTAACAGTGCAACTGTATACATGCCTTCTCAAAAGTAAGTCCCACTGAGTTCATTGTGGTTTACTCCCAGGTAAGTGGGTACAGAATTGTGGCCTACATCTCTCTTCATTTAAAGATCCTGAATTGGACATTTTATCCCAAAACAAATCTAGTTAATTTGTTTTATCAGTCACTTTAAATGTTCATTGAAACAGCCTTTACAATCACTACTGTTATTATTTCTATTACTGTTACTTTCCCCAGTAGCGTAGCGTGGGGGGTGCAGGGGGGGCCGGCCGCACCGGGCGCAACATCTGGGGGTTAGGGTTAGGGGTAGGGTTAGGGGGCGCAAATCCACGGGTTAGGGGGCGCAAATTACTTGCCTTGCCCCGGGTGCTGACAACCCACGCTACGCCACTGACTTTCCACACCACCACTATTCATAAACAGGTGGTTCTGTTTGGACCAGTAGTCTCTTCCTCAATTCCTCATGGTCAAGAGAAGACATTACAATTAGGACACCGAAAAGCAGAGCAGTACGTTTTAAAAAAAATATTGCCCCTTGTCCTTGATATGAACTTGTCATTTATTTATTTTTTGATCACAGGAGAGGAGCCGGATGAAACAGAAGTTGACATGCCTAAAATCTATGAACCCATTGCCTCCTTTGAGCACCTGAAGGAACGTTTGAACATGTTTTTACAAATATACAATGAGAGTGTCCGTGGGACAGGAATGGACTTGGTGTTTTTTGAAGATGCGATGATTCATTTAGTAAAGGTACCAATGGCCATGGCGATCCATTTCACTTCAGAAATTCTTAATCCTGAAAATGTTAAGTGAACTAGGCTAGTCTCACATCTACAAACTCTGAAGTTGCTTCAAACAGAAAGAGTAAAAAGGTTATAGACTCTTTTAGATTAAGCCCTTAAAGGGTAAAGGGACCCCTGACCATTAGGTCCAGTCATTACCGACTCTGGGGTTGCGGCGCTCATCTCACCTTATTGGCTGAGGGAGCCGACGTACAGTTTCCAGGTCATGTGGCCAGCATGACTAAGCTACTTCTGGCGAACCAGAGCAGCACACGGAAACGCCGTTTACCTTCCCGCTGGAGTGGTACCTATTTATCTACTTGCACTTTGACATGCTTTCGAACTGCTAGGTTGGCAAGAGCAGGGACCGAGCAATGGGAGCTCGCCCCGTCCCGGGGATTCGAACCACCAACCTTCTGATCGGCAAGCCCTAGGCTCTGTGGTTTAACCTACAGCACCACCCGCGTCCCTTAGATTAAGCCCTTAGAGTTCCATATTTAAATGGTGTAGGTCATTATCCACAGCTTCCAGATTTTTTTGACTTTTTTTACTACAGGTCCCATTCCCCCTAGCCAGTGTGGCCAGTGGTCAAGGTTGATGGAAGTTGCAGCCCAAAATATCTGGAGGACACCAGGTTGGGGGAAGTCTGAAGAGCCGGCAGTGAGAGGGTGGGTGGTAGAAACTTATTGGAGGCAGAGCTGCATGATATCTAAGCTAGTCTGTTGCCCTTAGGTATGGAAGACACTGTCCCATTGCCAGTGTTAATTTGAAATTCAGCTGCCAGTCCATTCATGAAATGGAAGGGGAGCCGTCTTGTCCTTTGCCTCGGGCAGCAAAATGTCTTGGACAGCTCTGGAGATTAGGTTTAAGGGTCAAGGCAAGGCCTCTGGGATCTGCAATTGCAGGAAAATAATAATAATAATAATAATAATAATAATAATAATAATAATAATAATAATAATATATTTATACCCCGCCCATCTGGCTGGGTTTCCCCAGCCACTCTGGGCGGCTTCCAACAGAATATTAAAGTACAATAATCTATTGAACATTAAAAGCTTCCCTAAACAGGGCCGCCTTCAGATGTCTTCTAAAACCATCGCAGAAGCCTGATTAGTATCTTGTGGTTAGAACTATGTACCTCACCATCAATGTTGTGGTGTATTGCAGATCTCTCGAGTCATCCGCACTCCTCGTGGAAATGCTCTGCTTGTCGGAGTTGGCGGGTCTGGAAAGCAGAGTTTGACTAAGCTGGCATCATTCATAGCTGGCTACGATATGTTCCAGATCACATTAACAAGGTAGGCTGTCGAACAAAATCGTGGTTTGAGCATCATTTAGAATGAAAGAACATGCATTTGGCTCATACGGAACTTGTTCTCCCTGGCATAGGTCTTGATCAGATGTTCCTTTTTTTAAAAAAAAAAAGATTAAAAAAGTTTGATGCGAAGAAAGATGCCATGCCTGTTCAGGATATCAACTAAAGGTTTAACTTGTAAAAATCAAAACAAGGATACACAACCAATTACTAGTAGGGAAGAAAACTCTTTGTGTGCTAGTTCTCATGTTTAAGACATCTTTCTGGAAGAACAAGAACTCTGAGAAGGAAATAATAATAATAATAATAATAATAATTTATTATTTATTCCCCGCCCATCTGGCTGGGCTTCCCCAGCCACTCTGGGCGGCTTCCAACAAAACACTAAAATACAATAACCTATTAAACATTAAAAGCTTCCCCAAACAGGGCTGCCTTCAGATGTCTTCTAAAAGCTTGGTAGTTATTTTTCTCTTTGACATCTGGTGGGAGGGCGTTCCACAGAGCGGGTGCCACTACCGAGAAGGCCCTCTGCCTGGTTCCCTGTAACCTCACTTCTTGCAGGGAGGGAACCGCCAGAAGGCCCTCGGCGCTGGACCTCAGTGTCAGGGAAGATCAATGGAGGTGGAGACGCTCCTTCAGGTATACTGGACCGAGGCTGTTTAGGGCTTAAAGCTCACCACCGACACTTTGAATTGTGCTCGGAAACGTACTCGGCTCATGTTCATCAATATGAAAAATGACAGGTGCCCCAACCCCTTTTCTCAGAAAGTCCTAACCCCCCCCTACATTTAGAGAGAGAGAGGGAGAGAGATAGTGATTTTATACCACCTTTTTTCTAACTTAAAGGTTTGTGATGTTTCTTAACGAATCTAAAGGTTTGCTGAGGTATGCATGCATGAGGCCCGCTCGTATGACAAAGGTTTCCAGTGAAGCATATTCCTTCTTTCCCCTTCAACTGTCTACAGCAGACAGCAATATGACTAACCTAGTTTTTGACAGGTGATGATGTGGAACAGAAAATCACAAGCTGACTCACAAGTCATGCACATTTAATTTGTGAAATCACAGCTTTACACACTTGGCCTGTTCTGCACACTTGGGATTCTGCACATCCTTACCAAGGAAGAGGTTCAACTGAGCTGAATGGCACTTACTTCTAAGTGAAGAGACATAGGATTGTATTGTGTAGCTCAAAAAACAACAGACAATAAAAGAAGAATAATCTGAAGGAAAAGGTCTTGGCAAAAAAAAAAAAGCCATGTTTGCTGGGAGGCGCCTTTCCTTGCATGGATTTTTCCATTGGTGGGGCCAGGGAGCTTCGCTTACTAATGCCCTTGTTTTTTCTCTTTCCAAAGGTCTTATAACACATCCAACCTAATGGAAGATTTGAAGCATCTGTATAGGACTGCTGGACAGCAAGGAAAAGGCATCAGCTTCATCTTTACAGATAATGAGATAAAAGATGAGGCTTTCTTGGAGTACATGAACAATGTCCTGTCTTCTGGAGAGGTATGATGCTGTTGTTGTTTAGTCGTTTAGTCGTGTCCGACTCTTCGTGACCCCATGGACCGGAGCATGCCAGGCACTCCTGTCTTCCACTGCCTCCCACAGTTTACTCAAACTCATTCTGGTAGCTTTGAGAACACTATCCAACCATCTCATCCTCTGTCGTCCCCTTCTCCTTGTGCCCTCCATATTTCTCAACATCAGGGTCTTTTCCAGGGAATCTTCTCTTCTCATGAGGTGGTCAAAGTACTGGAGTCTCAGCTTCAGGATCTGTCCTTCCAGTGAGCACTCAGGGCTGATTTCCTTAAGAATGGATAGATTTGATCTTCTTGCAGTGCATGGGACTCTCAAGAGTCTCCTCCAGCACCATAATTCAAAAGCATCAATTCTTTGGCGATCAGCCTTCTTTATGGTCCAGCTCTCACTTCCATACATCACTACTGGGAAAACCATGGCTTTAACTATACGGACCTTTGTTGGCAAGGTGATATATCTGCTTTTTAAGATGCTGTCTAGGTTTCTCATTGCTTTCCTCCCAAGAAGCACGCTTATTTCGTGACTGCTGTCACCATCTGCAGTGATCATGGAGCCCAAGAAAGTAAAATCTCTCACTGCCTCCATTTCTTCCCCTTCTATTTGCCAGGAGGTGATGGGACCAGTGGCCATGATCTTCGTTTTTTTGATGTTGTGCTTCAGACCATATTTTGCGCTCTCCTCTTTCATCCTCATTAAAAGTTTATTTAATTCCTCCTCACTTTCTGCCATCAATGTTGTGTCATCTGCATATCTGAGGTTGTTGATATTTCTTCTGGCAATCTTAATTCCGGCTAGGTAGTACGATATTCTTCCCCAACACCACACTCCCCTGCTCCTTTTTCGTTCATTGCTCCTTCCTTCTGCCCTTGGTGACCAAACAGCCAAGAGAGGGACTTGCAGAGGGAATGCTTCCGAATGATAGTGGGATTAGATGCTTTGCTTAAAGTTAGGGCAAGATGCTTTGATGGCAGATTTACCCATTAAGAAGCATTCGTAAGTACACATACGAGGAAATCATCTCTGCTGAGCACAATGGAACCTACTTCTGAGTAAAAGTGCAAAGCTGTAAAGCTTTAGGCAGTTAATTAGGGGGATGCAGTTTTAATCAGTGGGAGCAAATCCTAATTGGTGGGAATTCTTATTAGAGACACACACATTTGTTTGTTGATGATATTTTGGTTCCTAGAATCCTAGAACTGTAGAGTTGGAAATGGACTCTGAGAATCATCTAGTCCAAGCCTATGAGATGCAGGAATGTGCAGCTGTCACGCATAGGGACCTGCAACCTTGACATAATCAGCACCATGATCTTACCAGCTGATCTGTTAGTGTGTCGAAATAACAGCAAGTGGAAAATAAAATTAAAGGTGGTGTTCCAGCTATTAGTACTCTGTCTCCAGTATCTCAAAAAGACACCTCTGTTGATTTTTTTTGGGCAATATATGAATTAATTACTGATCAGTTGAAAAATCAGATGATTAATCTGGTATACAAAAGATGAACAGGTTAAATCTGTAATGATACACTAGGCAAGGGATTTGGGGCATAATATTCAGCTTTCAGATTGGGAAAGGTTATGGAAAACAGACTTGAAATTTTTGGCATGTTGGACGCTGAATGAAAACTATAGGAAAATGATGTACCTGTGGTATTTGACTCCTAGTGAGTTAGCAAAAATGTATAAAACAAGTACAAATACCTGCTGGAAAGTAAAGAAAAAGAAGGTATCTTTTATCATATGTGGTGGTCGTGAGCTGTTAGTGTGTTGAAATAACAGCAAGTGAAAAATAAAATTAAAGGTGGTGTTTCAGCTATTAGTACTCTGTCTCCAGTATATCAAAAAGACACCTCTGTTGCTTTTTTTGGGCAATATATGAATTAATTACTGATCGGTTAAAAATCAGATGCATAATCAACTGAAAGTTCCACAATTTTCTAGTAGTTGGCTGTAATTGAAATACATCAGCATTAAAAAAAAAAATTTTCACCCTAAGGTTTCCAACTTGTTTGCCCGTGATGAAATAGATGAAATCACTGGTGATCTCATACCTGTTATGAAGAAGGAGCACCCACGCCGGCCTCCGACCAATGAGAACTTGTATGATTATTTCATGACTCGCGTGCGTCAGAACCTGCACATAGTTCTTTGCTTTTCACCAGTGGGTGAAAAATTCCGGAACCGAGCTCTGAAGTTCCCTGCGCTGATTTCTGGTTGCACTATAGATTGGTTCAGCCGCTGGCCGAAAGATGCTCTGGTTGCAGGTGAGTCTTAATGATCTATGTTGTAGCCGATTTGCAATGGATCAGAGGATCAGAGGATGAGCAAAGTCCCAGTGTTGGAGTCCAACTCCCGTCAGCCCCAGAAAGCATGGCTAATGGTCAGGGATGATGGGAGCTATAGTCCAAAATGTCCAGAGGGCTGCAGGTTTGCCATCTCTGCAATAGGTAAAGGGACCCCTGACCATTAGGTCCAGTCGTGACCGACTCTGGGGTTGCGGCGCTCATCTCGCTTTATTGGCCGAGGGAGCTGGCATACAGCTTCCGAGTCATGTGGCCAGCATGACTAAGCCGCTTCTGGCGAACCAGAGCAGCGCACGGAAACACTGTTTACCTTCCCACTGGAGCGCTACCTCTTTATCTACTTGCACTTTGACATGCTTTCGAACTGCTAGGTTGGCAGGAGCAGGGACTGAACAACGGGAGTTCACCCCGTCGCAGGGATTCGAACTGCCGACCTTCTGATCGGCAAGTCCTAGGCTTTGTGGTTTAACCCACAGCGCCACCCGCATCCCATCTCTGCAATAGATGATAGGTAATGGCTTCAGCAGTAGAAGGATTGTGCCTGTAGCAAATTGAACTCACTTTGGATCTGGTTTTCTTCTGGGAAATGAGGTTGGAACCTCCTTGGTGGCATAATTTTTGAAAAATCGTGGCAGAATTTGATAGGGTACCAAGGAACATCTCTCATTTCATATATAAAGTTGATTATGTCAGCATTTGTCCTCAAATCCATCTGAACAATATATTTAAAAGTTGATATTTTTACATAGCTCACTAGGTTCTGGAAATGTTTGGGATGATTCAATGTGTCCTTAAAACACCTTTTCTAAGAATCCTCTAAGTAATCCTGCATAAACTCCTGCCTTTAATATTTTATTTACGTATCCCCGTAGGTTTCCGGGCACAATTCAAAGTGTTGTTGCTGACCTTTAAAGCCCTAAATCAGGGGTAGGCAACCTAAGGCCCGTGGGCCGGATGCAGCCCAATCGCCTTCTCAATCCAGCCCGCGGATGGTCTGGGAATCAGCTTGTTTTTACATGAGTAGAATGTGTCCTTTTATTTAAAATGGGTTATTTGTGGGGCATAGGAATTTGTTCAATTTTTTCTTCAAAATATAGTCCAGCCCACCACATGGTCTGGTGAACGGTGGACCAGCCCACGGCTGAAAACAGTTGCTGACCCCTGCCCTAAATGGCCTCAGCCCAGTATACCTGAAGGAGCGTCTCCACCCCCATCGTTCAGCTCGGACACTGAGGTCCAGCTCCGAGGGCCTTCTGGCGGTTCCCTCACTGTGAGAAGCAAGGTTACAGGGAACCAGGCAGAGGGCCTTCTCAGTAGTGGCGCCTGCCCTATGGAGCACCCTCCCATGTCAAGGAAATAAACAACTATCTGACTTTTAGAAGACATCTGAAGGCAGCCCTGTTTAGGGAAGCTTTTAATATTTGATGAATTATTGTATTTTAATATTTTGCTGGAAGCTACCCAGAGTGGCTGGGGAAACCCAGCCAGATGGGCAGGGTATGTATGTATGTATGTATGTATGTATAAATAAATAAATAAATAAATAAAATTATTTATTAAAATGTGAGAGGGCAGTCTGCATGTTAGTGAATGAGAGAGCATCTATAAAACCTATTGCACATTTTAGTTTCTTAAAACAAGTGCCTTGATGTGAGAAATGCAAATGCCAGAAATAGTGAAGCCCACTTACCTGTTCTCTCAGCACAGGGATTCCTAATCCCATCAAGACAAGAATACCAGCATAACTACCCAATAATTACAAAAAGAGGATTACCCAGCAGTGAAAAGAGATAAGCGCTAAGATGATTTCACTTCTGGGAGGATAACCAGAGAGCCTTGTGACATGCAAATTTTAAAAAAGCCAGAAATAAGAATTTATAAAATTGAAAAAAACCAAGAAACAAGCATTGCCCAAACAAGTGCAGCAATTAAAAATTGTGATTTCTGTGGGCACACTGTTCAGTTATTTGGAGTGGCATGGTTGTCATTGGGTTAAAATTATTGATGTTGCAAAATTGCACGTATATCGTATCCGTGAATTACTGCTGGTGGGAAATTAGAAATGCATTGTAGTGCCTGAGCAAAAGTAGGCCTTGTGAGGAAACAGAGGCTTGCATGTTGGGCCCAGCTCTCATGAGGCCAGGAATGAAGTTGACAAGGAAGGAGAGGAGAGATCCAAGAGAGTAGGGATGTAAGGGATCAATCTAGGATAACTTTCAGGATTGTCCAGGTTGGAGGAAGAGGAGGAGTTGGCTTAGTTATCCATGTTTTCTTCACAGTTCATTTCTGGAGTGAGCTCAATGGTGGCTGAAGTGAAATTAAGGGGGAAGCCCCTGAGGCATTTTCTCTGTAGCATTAAACCTATAAATCAGGGGTAAGAGAGCCAGTGTGGTGTAGTGGTTAAGAGCAGTGGACTCGTAATCTGGTGAACCGGGTTCGCTTCCCTGCTCCTCCACATGCAGCTGCTGGGTGACCTTGGGCCAGTCACACTTCTCTGAAGTCTCTCAGCTTCACTCACCTCACAGAGTGTTTGTTGTGGGGGAGGAAGGGAAAGGAGATTGTTAGCTGCTTTGAGACTCCTTAGGGTAGTGATAAAGCGTGATATCAAATCCAAACTACTACTACTACTACCAGTGGCGTAGCGTGGGTTGTCAGCACCCGGGGCAAGGCAAGTAATTTGCGCCCCCTAACCCGTGGATTTGCGCCCCCTAACTAGTGAATTTGCCCTAACCCCAGATGTTGCGCCCGGTGAGGCCGGCCCCCCCTGCACCCCCCACGCTACGCCACTGACTACTACTCTTCTTCTTCTTCTTCTTCTTCTTCTTCTTCTTCATCATCATCATCATCATCATCATCTACACTTGGCCCTTTGAACTTTCTCCAAGCCACTCCCCACTGTTTCCTCACTCTGAGTGTTTTTTGGGTGCCTGGAATGTTTTCTTGAACTCCGATAATGCTTCTTGCTTATCAAGATGTGGGATTCAGAGGGGAATGAGAGTGCCTTTACAAGCTGGCCTATGGTCCAAAGGTAACGTTAACCTTTGTTGCTCCACCCATTTTTGCCTTTGGTCCTGCCCCTTGCGGGCATCTGGCCCTAAATGTCTGCCCAGAAGTGAATGTGGCTCAAAAACGTTCCACATCTCTGAGGTTTCTTCTGTACATAAACGAAGGAAACTCTTTTCCTTTCCCCTTCCAGTGTCTGAACATTTCTTGTCCTCCTACGAAGTTGATTGCACCGACGAGATCAAAAGTGAGATGGTGCAGTGCATGGGCTCCTTCCAGGATGGAGTTGCCGAGAAGTGTGTTGACTACTTCCAGAGATACCGTCGGTCTACACACGTGACCCCCAAATCTTATCTGTCTTTTATTCAGGGGTATAAAGCGATATACAAGGAGAAACATGCTGAAGTGCAAACGTTGGCCAACAGGTGAAGAGTTTGCTTCAATATTTCCCCCTTCATTTACTCTTCTCTAAATATTTTTACACATTAGCCAGTATTCTCAGTATGACTTCTCATTGGACTACTCTGAATTCTCACATTCTGGGCCAAACCGGAGAGTCAGGTGAAATGTACCTAAGAGTGTACATGGTTTGACTGACTGTGCATTGCCCTGGGTGCCTTCTAGATGAAATATTGTAAATGTCAATAATAGTGACGTTCGGCCACAGTTGCTATATGTTGCAGTGTTAATGTGTGTTAGCGGTGATGGTGGTGAATTGGTGAGTGATGCTGTACATTGTCAAAAAAAGGTGGTTTGTGGCTCTGCCCCCCACCCCCTGGTGAGCTGCTAACAGATGCATTAGTTGAAAAAATATATATCATAAATACTTTGTTTTCAGGATCAAAACTGTGAAATTTGACTTCTGATCAGTTCACCTAAGTCAGGTTTGAAAGATACTTCCGCCTTTTGGGGACTTTGATCCTGCTGGAATTTTCGTGTTTGTTTTTATTTGATGTACGTTAAAATACAGGATGAATACTGGACTGGAGAAGCTGAAAGAGGCCTCTGAATCGGTAGCTGCTCTGAGCAAAGAGCTGGAAGCCAAAGAGAAAGAGCTGCAGGTTGCCAATGAAAAAGCCGATATGGTAAGGCCAGCTTTGATTTTCATGCTTTAGTGGAAAGAAAGGCCCCTATGAAGAGGAGTCATGGGGATTTTGTTGCTTGTTTATTGAAACATGAAAAAACAAAACCCTTAAAGAAAATTAAATATTTTGCCCAGGAAACATTTCTATTGTAATAGCAAAGATCTCTTATGTTTGCTTTCTTTCTGTTGGTGTTTGGTTTCCTCAATAGGTGTTAAAAGAAGTCACTGTAAAAGCACAGGCTGCTGAAAAGGTGAAGGCGGAAGTACAGAAAGTGAAAGACAAAGCCCAGGTTATTGTTGACCACATTTCGGCAGACAAGGGTATCGCTGAGGAAAAACTAGAGGCCGCCAAGCCTGCCTTAGAAGAGGCTGAGGCTGCTTTGCAGGTTTGTGCAGGACAAGTAGAAAGTGTTAGCTATTTGTGATAAAATGGACGCCTTACACAAGACTTGAAGATAAATCTTCACTTGTCAGGAGAAGATCTGTCGGTGAGGATTCAATGATAGATGGTTCAGATGTCAAACTGCACCTCCTAATTCTATGCTGTTTTCAATACCCCAGACTATCAAGCCTGCAGACATTGCCACTGTCCGCACTTTGGGTCGACCACCTCATCTTATCATGCGCATCATGGATTGTGTGTTGCTGCTGTTCCAGAGGAGGGTAAACGCTGTCAAAATTGACCAGGAGAAAAACTGCACCTTTCCCTCCTGGCAAGAGTCCTTGAAGCTGATGACAGCAGGGAACTTCTTACAGAACCTGCAGGTGTGTCAAAAGCCTTGATGCGATCAGAACCCGAGACAGTGCGTGTGGGCCTGATGCATCGGAACAAAGTATATTCAGCGAATTTTTGAAGCCCAAACACTGTATATCTTCTTTTTCTTCTTTGGTGATCACTCGTAGCCGAATAAGATTGTCTTCCATAAACACAGTTTTAACAATGAGTCCGTAAGTGACTGTGGAGGCCAATTCTGGATCCACACGTCCTTCCACAGTGGGGACATTGGTTTCCGGGTGGGAGTTGATCACGGTGAGGGTTTGCCAAGCGTGCCTACCTCTTAGCACGTTTCTCCCTTGCGTCCTGAGTTTGAGTGTCTTCAAAGCCCATGACACCTTTGGTAAAGGCTGTTCTCCAACTGGAGCGCTCACAGGCCAGTGTTTCCCAGTTGTCAGTGTTTATACTACATTTGATTTGCCTTGAGACAACTGGAAGACAAATCTAGCCTCCCAAAGAATTTGCCATCTGTCCCTCAGCAAAATACCTTCTCCCAAACCTATTTAAAGCATTTTTACCTGCTTCTCAGGTCTAAAAAAGAGCCACACATCTGTAAATCACCTGATGTTGCATGATGTTGGGTAACAACTTCAAAGGAGCATGCTGTCAGCTGATTGGTGCTTACATTGAGCCTGGCTATGTCCATTGGTAGATGCTGTTCGAAAACAAACTGAACCGACAAATGAGCACCTACAAATGGACAATTTCAAAGGGGCTCACTGTCACTGCCAATCAGCTGATTTGTGCTGTCAGCTAGCTCTGCTTGCCAAGGAACTATCAGAAGCACACTTTCAGCTCTTGATTGTTTCCAACCATAGAGATCCCTCAGCACTGAGGTGTATGTGTGTTAGTGATGTGGAATTTGATGCATACATGTGCCCACTTTAGTATGCCACTATCTCATGTGAAAGGACTGTTGCATTCCCAGTAAACCCGCAGAGGATTTTGCCCCCAATTAATTCCTCCAGAAGTACTGTTAAAAACTAGGGGCCTGATTAAGATTCATGAAAACAAACAATCCCCAGTTCCAGGACTGGCCACGGTTTATTAAATTGGAATTCCCCTGAAGACCGTTGTCAGAGCCACCCTGGGTCCCAGCTCACAAGAGACCAAAGTCCAGTCCAAGCTATATACAAAAGGTTTTATTGAAGATCATTGTCGTCATTACATCCAAACTCCGTGGCTCCGCATCTGTTACCCTTAGATGTTAGAAGTCCCCTCTGAGTCCGTCCCTCCCCTGCACCAATTTAAGAGGCTTGTACTGCTCCACCTTTTCCTCTCTTTCCTTTTCCGCAGGGTCTTCCTGCCCCCCTGTCTTCCCTCTTTCCGGGACTCCCCAGAGGCTGAGTCTTCTCCCGCCTGCTCCCCCCTCCTTCGTGCTTTGGCACCAGGCTCCTCCTCAGAGCTCTCCTCATTTCCGCGCGCCTCTATATTTGAACTTGGCGCGCGTACGTTGCCTCTGACCTTCCTTTCTACAGTTACGCTGCTCTCGGTACTACACTCCTCCCTTTCAGGCAGGACGTCTTGCTCCGAACTCCTCCCCCTTCCTCCTTCCTGTCCTGCTCTTTCTGACACACTGGCAACTCCCCCCCCTCCACTCCGTTCCGACGGGGGAGCTGGTCCCGCTTTGCCACTCCCACTGGGGATTCCCTCTTCGTTCCCCTCTTTCTGACTGATTCCCTCTCTATTGCCCCTTGGCCTGACCAGGGGGGCTCCCTTCTGGGAATCCTCTGATTCGCTAGACGGACTTTGTGACAACCTCGGCTCGTTGTCGTCCTCTTCCTCCTCGCCCTCGCTCTCTGTCTCCTCTCTCCCTAAAACCCTGACATCCATCCCCCCCTCGAAGCCCCCCCTTCCCCCCTTCCGCTCATCGGGTGCAGGTTGTGGAAGCTGCCGCTCTTTGGAGGCGGACGCAGGATACAGATTCTGCACCTCCATCTCCTCTGTTTGCAGTTCGTTGTACGAGTGTTCGAATTCGGGTTCTTGACCCAAGGTGTTCTCTTCTCCCTCCTCCATTGGTACCTGGTCCGGTGCTGCCTGCCAAGGTCCCGTCAGCCATTTCCTGCGCCAGTCCTCCTCTGGTTGCTCGTCCCACCAATAAGAGGGTTCTGTGTCCACCCCCGAACACGATCCCCTGGGCGAGTTGGAGTCCGGCGACCTTTCTTCAGCTGAAGAAAAGCCGTGGAAAGTGCTGCCTGAACATGTGGGCGTAAAGAGCCAGTCATCAAAGTACTCGGCTGGCATGGGTCTATGAGGGAAAAGGGCATGGAACTCGTCTTTTAAAAGAGGTTCGTCTAAGGCGTAGCCCGGCACCCAACCATTGGCACTGACTGGGGCACCCTCTCTGACTAGAAAATATTCTACTCCCTCTTGCCCCCATCTCGAGTCCAGGATCTCTGTGACCTCGTTGAGTGGTTCGGCCCTAGGCGCCCTCTCCCTCTCCTGTGACTTAGTGTGTTGTTGCGTGACTGTGTCAGACTCCTGAAACCTGTGCGGTGCCTTGTAGGGAGTGAGCACCGATCTATGAAAGACCGGGTGCACTCTGGAACCTTCGGGGAGGGCTAGTCGAAAGGCTACAGGGTTGATTTTAGCCTCCACCTGGTACGGCCCTAACTGCCTGTGCCCCAGCTTCTTCTTGGCCAACGACTTGGCTGGCATCGCTTGGGCCGCTAACCACACCCAGTCCCCCACCTGGATCTCCTCTCCCTCTCTCCTGTTTTTGTCAGCCTGCACCTTATATGCTTGCTTGGCCAGCTCTAAATGTCTCCGCAACTCTTCGTGCACCTCCTGCAGCTCCGCTGCAAACTGGTCGGCTCCTTGCGGCACCCCCTCTCCCGGTGCCACGAACCCCGGGAAGGTTCTGGGGTGACGACCATTGTTCGCGAAAAACGGCGTCACCCCCGTGGACGCGTGCTTCGTGTTGTTATAGGCAAACTCTGCCATCGGCAGGTAGTCCACCCAAACTGCTGGTCGCTGGTTGGCGTAACATCTCAGGTACTGCTGCATGATCGCGTTGACCCTCTCAGCTTGGCCGTTGGTTTGTGGGTGTCTCGCCGACGTGAGGTTGATCTTGACGTTCAGGATACCTAAAAGCTTCTGCCAAAAATTGGAAACAAACTGGCGCCCCCTGTCGGACAGGATGGACTGCGGCAGCCCATGCACCTTGAACACGTGATCGATGAAGAGTTTGGCAGTCTGTTCCGCCGTCGCCACCTTTGCGCATGGAATGAAGTGCGCCATCTTGGTGAACAGGTCCACAACCACCAGTACCGCCGTCTTCCCCCTGGAGCTGGGCAGGTCAGTAACGAAGTCCAGAGCTACCCTCTCCCACGGTTGCTGTGGCGTTTCCAGCGGTTCCAACAGCCCCGCTGGCTTCTGGTGTACTGGCTTGAACCTCTGACAAGTGTCACACCTGGCGACGTAATCCGCTACCTCTCCACGCATCCGGGGCCACCAAAAGTCTCTTGCCACCAGTTCTATTGTCTTCTCCTTACCGAAGTGGCCCGCACTGGGGGCGTCGTGCAACTGCTGCAGAACCTTTGCGCGAAGCTCGTCGCTTGGCACGTAGAGGGCACCTTTGCGAGTTAGCAGCCCGTCGCGTAGTTGGAACTCTTCGCCACTCTGCACACCTCTGCGCAATTCCTCCATCTTGGACTGTGCGAACTGATCCACTTGCAACGCGCGTCGCACCGCGTCCAGATCTACTGTGGCGGCAGCGCACGACCACGCCTGCGGTGCGAAAATGTGCTTGGCTGCTACAGGCGCCGCTTCATCGAGATATTGCGGTTTCCTGGATAGCGCATCGGCTATAACGTTGGAATCTCCTGGGACGTACTCTATCCGAAAGTCGAAATCCGCGAAGAATTCCGCCCAGCGCATGTGCCTCTGGCTTTGGAGCTTCGCCGTGCGCCAATACTCTAGGTTCTTGTGATCCGTGCGGACCTGTACTGTGTGCTTGGCTCCTATGAGGAAGTGTCGCCACGCTTTGAAAGCTGCGTGAATGGCTAACAGCTCCCTGTCCCATATGGTGTAGTTTTGCTCCGCTTTGCTGAGCTTTCTGGAGTAAAAGGCACCGGGTCTCCAGTTTCCATGTGGATCTTCTTGCAGGAGTACGGCTCCAACCGCTCTGTCTGACGCGTCGGTCTCTAGTCGTATGGGCTTGCCTGGATTCACGTGCAGCAGCTGCTCCTCGGAGGCGAAAAGGCTTTTAAGCTTCTGAAAAGAGCGCTCCGCCTGTTCCGTCCACACGAACCTCTTTTTCTTGGAACTGAGAGTGTCCGTGATCGCTGCCGTCTCCTTTGCAAAACCTCTGATGAATTTGCGGTAGAAGTTGGCGAAGCCGATGAATCTTTGGACTTCCTTCCGATTGCGAGGGCTCTTCCAGTCCAACACCGCGCGGACCTTGGCGCTGTCCATGGCCAGCCCCTTGTCGGACAGCTTGTAGCCTAGGAAATCCACGTCCGTCACATCAAACTGGCACTTCTCTAACTTGGCGTAGAGCTTGTTCTCCCGTAGTCTCTGCAGGACTTCCTTTACGTCCTTCTCATGGGCCTCCTCCGTTTCCGAAAAGATCAGGATGTCGTCGAGGAAACACACGCATTTCTTGTAGAGAAGTCCCGCTAGCACGTGATGCATAAATGCTTGGAAGACGTGAGATCCATTTTGGAGACCAAATGGCATAACTCTGTATTCGTACGTGCCCAGAGGCGTGAACATGGCCGTCTTCCACTCATCGCCCTCCCGGATGCGTATGAGGTTATACGCTCCACGCAGATCCAATTTGGTGAAGATCTTCCCCTTCCTTACGGTTGCCAGGAGATCATCTATCTTGGGCATGGGGAAGGCCTTGGGTTTGGTCTTACTGTTTATGAATCGATAGTCCACAATGAGTCTTTTCTGGGGCGTGTCTTTCTTCTTTACAAAGAAAACAGGACTGCCCCCCACCGCTTTCGATTCTCGGATGAATCCGCGCTTCAAATTGTGCTCTATGAACTCCCTGAGTTCTTGCATCTCGTCCTCAGACATGGAATACAGCTTTGCAGTCGGCAACTGCGCCCCTGGCACCAGGTCGATGGCACAATCATAAGGCCTGTGGGGCGGCAACTGGTCAGCTTCCTTCTCGCAGAAAACCTCCAGGAACCCCTCGTACTTGCGGGGTACTGCCTGCACCATGCCAAGTTGCAACTGCTGCTCAGCTCCCTCCTCCTGGCTGGACTGGATGCAATGTTGAGCACAGTACGATGAGCAAAAGGTGATCTGCCGTTGGTACCACGCTACAGCAGGACTGTGTCTCTCCAGCCAACTCATGCCTAATACTATAGGCGTGTCTGAAAGGCGGGTGACATTGAAGCTGATGACTTCTCGATGATTTCCAATCCTCATCACCATGGGAGGCGTCTGTTGCACAACTTGTCCTCCTAGCAATTTCCTGCCATCCACCGTGACTACGTTCAGAGGTGTTGTCGCTGGCAGAAGCGCTATGCGATGCTGCTTGACAAAGTGCGTCCCCACAAAATCTGCGTTGCTCCCAGAATCAATCGTGATGGGGACTTCCAGGGTGGTTCCATTCGGCAACTGAAGTGTTGCAGTGAGCTGCACCGCTGGCTTGGGTGGTAAAGGGTCTGTGCGTTGCAAAAGCGCTGGGGACTGCTCTACAGATTCGCCTGGCTGAGCCCCAGCAGCTCTGCTTCCAGCCAGGCACTGTCGTTTCCCTGAGGTTGCTCTGCTTGCATCATTTCTGCTGCAACAGTTGCTAAAGCTGCAGTGTGTTTCTGCAGCCTCTGGGGACACTCTTTCGCCATGTGCTGTGCACTGTCGCAAATGTAACACTTCCTGGTCCCTCTAGGAGGCTTTGCCTTCACTGCACCGGAAGCTGGGGCTCTGGCTGTTGCTTGAGCCTTAGCACCACCAAGTTCCATGGGCTCCTCCCCCTGCCTTCCCAGTGGCGAAGGATGTGACTGACTGAACTCCCTGGGGATGAAAGAAGACGTCCTCGCTGGTGGACGCACCTGACGTTCTTCCTCAGTGTGCCAAGGACGTCCCTCGTGCCGTATCCCAATCGCCAAAGCCCTCTGCACAAGCTCCTCCAGGGTCTGGGGTCTGTCTCCCCTGGCAAGTTCATCCTTAATGGGACCGCTGAGCCCCTCCCAGAACAAATCCCTCACAGGTGCACAATCCTTCTCCCAGCTTAGCGCAGTCAGTAAAGCAAAAAATCTAGAATGGTACTGACGCACAGTGGCTTTGCCTTGCCGCAATCCAAAAATTTCCCTGCGTGCAAGATCCACATCTACAGTAGACTGGAAGCAGGCATCCATCGCTTTAATGAATTCATCTGCATCGCGGCGGGCAGGGCCATCTTCACGCCACAAATTGCGCAACCAGTCTCTGGCCGGCCCATGCAAGTGAGAAACAATAAACCCCACTTTCTCCTCCTCATCTTTAAAGTCATGACGAAGCAAGTGCAATGCATACAAAACGTCTGCTCTGAAACTGGGGTAGTGCTTCAGGTTCCCATCGAAGTGGGTGACTAGGCTGCCCCCCCTCCGTCCAAGTCCAATCCCCTCTGATCTGGACCCTGGGAACCCTTCCCTGCTTGCACGTTCCCACCTTGTTTGCAGGTCCTGGCAGCGCTTCTCCATTTCGTCATGCTTCTTCTGAGACGCAAGGACTGCAGCAGTGAGTTCGGAAACTGTAGTTCGCAGCGCTGTCAACTGCTCCTCCGCAGTCATGGCTGTCACCGTTCGTGAGCTTTGCAAAAAAAAAAATTTTGCGTTCTTTGGAGGGGACTTTCTGTCAGAGCCACCCTGGGTCCCAGCTCACAAGAGACCAAAGTCCAGTCCAAGCTATATACAAAAGGTTTTATTGAAGATCATTGTCGTCATTACATCCAAACTCCGTGGCTCCGCATCTGTTACCCTTAGATGTTAGAAGTCCCCTCTGAGTCCGTCCCTCCCCTGCACCAATTTAAGAGGCTTGTACTGCTCCACCTTTTCCTCTCTTTCCTTTTCCGCAGGGTCTTCCTGCCCCCCTGTCTTCCCTCTTTCCGGGACTCCCCAGAGGCTGAGTCTTCTCCCGCCTGCTCCCCCCTCCTTCGTGCTTTGGCACCAGGCTCCTCCTCAGAGCTCTCCTCATTTCCGCGCGCCTCTATATTTGAACTTGGCGCGCGTACGTTGCCTCTGACCTTCCTTTCTACAGTTACGCTGCTCTCGGTACTACACTCCTCCCTTTCAGGCAGGACGTCTTGCTCCGAACTCCTCCCCCTTCCTCCTTCCTGTCCTGCTCTTTCTGACACACTGGCAACTCCCCCCCCTCTACTCCGTTCCGACGGGGGAGCTGGTCCCGCTTTGCCACTCCCACTGGGGATTCCCTCTTCGTTCCCCTTTCTCTGACTGATTCCCTCTCTATTGCCCCTTGGCCTGACCAGGGGGGCTCCCTTCTGGGAATCCTCTGATTCGCTAGACGGACTTTGGGACAACCTCGGCTCGTTGTCGTCCTCTTCCTCCTCGCCCTCGCTCTCTGTCTCCTCTCTCCCTAAAACCCTGACAACCGTATATGTGGAAAATTAAATAGCCCAGGTTTTATTAACGCAGACAGCAATGTTACCGAAATAGTAGCTTGCGTTGACATAAAACAAGGTGTAAAATTCAGATTACAAAGGTGTAAAATTCAAGAACATAAGATGCAATGCAGAACAGGAGTGATTGTATTGCAAGTGCAATAAAAGGAAACAGCCTTAGGATGATTCAGGAGGCCATTTAGACACTTGGCTGAAATGGAAAACTGTGTTTACAAGAACAGCATGGACTTGCTAGGGAAGAAAGGAGATACGAAGGCATCACCCAGGGTAATTCAATGGAGGTTTGGCAGAAGAAAAACAGGACCTAGGACTGATTTAGAAGTAGCAACACTCTTGTGTGTAGGTATTTATAGGATTATTCAAATCACCATCTACATCACACTAAAAGAAGTGATGAACTTAGTGATTGCTAAATCAGGATTTCTCCTCCCAGCAATTACAAAAGCATGACCTTAAGGAGGATATGTTATTGACAGAACGTAGAATCTAAATAAAGTACACAGGGGGAGGGCCTATTTAGCAAAACAGTTTCACAAGATGGTGATATCACTGGAGAGACCTGTCAGGAGTAAGCATGGACCAATGGTACCAAATAGTATGGGAAACAGCCCTGCTAGAAAAATTAACCAATAAACTGAAATTGACATGGGGACAAACAGAAGAAGACGCCTTTACCCCGGTATGGCTCCCCTTTATCACATACACAGCCCAACAAGACAATGACAAGAATCCACTAACAGCATACAAATCAATATGGCTAACCTGATCCAAAACACCCACCCACCCCACTCACACACGAAAACAAAGATCACCACAGCCAATCACAAACAAGCAACCACACCCTAGGCCAACCCCAACCTCTCTCACCACCAAAGGAACACAAGTGAACAGCAGAGAACCTGCACAAGCAACACTGATTCCAAACCCTACATACATTAAGCAAAATAGTAACATTTGCCTTTCTTAGTGTGAGCGCGCATAGAGATTAATTTAGGATGGTCAAAGTACGTTTCATTTTGGGCGAGTCAGTGGAGCTAAACTATCTTTTCCATGATATCTCTAGCAATTTCCCAAAGATACAATAAACGAAGAAGTAGTGGAGCTCTTGAGCCCTTACTTTGAAATGTCAGACTACAATATTGAGACAGCTAGGCGGGTTTGTGGAAACGTGGCTGGCATTTGCTCGTGGACCAAAGCGATGGCTGCTTTCTTTGCGATCAACAAGGAAGTTCTGCCTTTAAAGGTAAGCGCAAATTAATAAGACAAAGCTGAAACTGGAGTGAAACCAAATCACCTGATGCATATGGTCTTGGGACATGCAGTGCAAGAAGCTGATTATTTGTCTTCATCTTCTGAGAGTCTTTCTTTCTTTCTTTCTTTCTTTCTTTCTTTCTTTCTTTCTTTCTTTCTTTCTTTCTTTCTTTCTTTCTTTTCCTTCCTTCCTTCCTTCCTTCCTTCCTTCCTTCCTTCCTTCCTTCCTTCCTTCCTTCCTTCTAGGCTAGATGTACATGAGTCCTGACGGGGTGAGCTCCTGTTGCTCGGTCCCTGCTCCTGCCAACCTAGCAGTTCTAAAGCACATCAAAGTTCAAGTAGATAAATAGGCGGGAAGGTAAACGGCATTTCCGTGCACTGCTCTGGTTCGCCAGAAGCGGCTTAGTCATGCTGGCCACATGACCCGGAAGCTGTACGCCGGCTCCCTCGGCCAATAAAGCGAGATGAGCGCCACAACCCCAGAATCGGCCATGACTGGACCTAATGGTCAGGGGTCCCTTGACCTTTACTTACATGAGTCCTAGGGTTGCAGAAAGAACTGTGCCATTCCCTGCCCCCCAATTTGTACACCTCTTAATCACAGTCGTCTCTAAACGGGGTACAGAAGACCTGATGCAAGTAGGTTAAAAGCAAGTTTAAAGCATAAAATCAGAATTCACTTAAGAAGCCTGCTGGAATAATAAAAAGTCATCAGTAAGCACTGGACGTTCAAGGGGCGGGGGGCGAGGAGGGGCTGTCTGACCTCAACTGGAAGGGAGTTCAGCAGATTGGGCCACAGTAATGAGCACACACAGCTCCTTGTGGATATGAGCTGTGCATCTGTGCCATGGGGGGGGGGACGAACGGACCACCAAACAGTGACTCTCCTCAGGACCTCAGTGATTGATTAGAGATATAAAGGATTGGGCAGTTCCTGACGTATCCAGGACCAAATTATTATGCTTCTACAAATTACTAATGCTATGCTGAACTTGGGCTGGTAATGCAAGTTTCTGAGCACCAGAGTTGCGTGCTGGTGAGGGTCTATTTCTCTCAACAGCCTAGCCAAAGCATTTTCTACCAATTGGAGCCTCTGGATGAGGCTCAAGGGTATTCTTAGACTTTGGGAAGGATTGCAAATTTTTAAATGTTCCTCTACACACATATTTTTTAAAGCAAACCCTCTTTGCAAAAACTAGAAACTAGCACAGCAGTATATATCTATATCTATATCTATATCTATCTATCTTTTTGGTAAGGGATTCAATCCTGCTTAGCAATTTATGACAGTTGTTCTCTGTGAACGGGTGTATTCTAGGCTAACCTGGCAGTACAAGAGAACCGTCTGGCCACCGCCATGTTGGATCTCCAAAAAGCTCAAGCCGAATTGGACGCCAAACAAACTGAGCTAGATATTGTGCAGGCTGAGTATGAGAAGGCGATGAGAGAGAAACAGGTATGTCACTCTGCCCGGGAGGCGTTTCACAGAGACAAGCATTTATTTTTATTATATATTTCAAGTTTATACATTTCACTAATTTTATACATTTCACTAATTTTACAATCATTTTGACATTTCAGAACTTGACCTCCTTCCCCCTCTTTCTGCGGTTCCAGGCATACCATCTTGTTTTTATAGATTTTATCTGAGGCACTCCTGAGAGCATATTTGACTGAAGAGTGCAATAAAAATGCTTTAAATAAACAAACAAATAAATAAATAAATAATCTGGGCACCCAGGCAAGTGCCCATCCTTGTGTGCCATCCAGATTCAAAGTACTGTGGCTAGAATCTCTGTTCTTTTGCTAGAACTCCAATGGCAATGAAATTCTGCATCCCAAGTATCTGCAGGAAGTAAATCCCGATGCAGAGAGAGCCAGTGTGGTGTAATGGTTAGAGTGTTGGACTATGACCTGGGGAGAGCAGGGTTCAAATCCCCACTCAGCTGTGAAGCTCGCTGGGCCAGTCACCATCTCTTAGCCTAACCTACTTCACAGGGTGAAGTACTTCATGGGGAGGAGGAAAACCCTGTACCCCACCTTGAGATCCATGGAAGATCAAGGTGATATGTAAATGTAATGTATAAATAGGTGCGAACTATAGGCTGCTTATATCAGTGGGAAGTGCATCATCTACAAAACACCATGTGCCATAAAACTGTTGCAGATGGCATTTGGGTCAAGCTGCTTCCTCTACTTAGCTATGCTAATGTATTTGCTTTGGGCAGACGTTGCTTGAGGACGCAGAACGCTGCAGGCACAAAATGCAGACGGCCTCTAGTCTTATTAGCGGGCTAGCCGGAGAGAAGGAGAGATGGACTGATCAAAGTAAAGAATTTGCTGCGCAAACGAAGAGGCTTGTGGGTAAGGCGAATGCAGTGCCATTTCTTTTCTCTGGTTTTGAAATATTTTTGCCTTTAACAAATATCATCACAAATAAATCATAATCATATACACCAGGGATGTCCAACCGGTCGACCGCGATCGACAGGTAGATGACCCTGGATGCTGGCAGTCGATCATGGTCGATCGTGGGATCCCTTTTGATCGCTGGATGTAAAAAAAAAAAAAAAAAAAGAGGAATGAAAGTCTCCCCCCCCCGCCCTTTCTGTGTTCCTCCGTTGTGTCAAATGGGTGGTCGTTTGTTGTCATTAGCTGACGAGATATGACATGTGAGCTACTTTTGGCTTTCCCCCGCAAAAAAAGCTCAGCAGCTCTGGCTCCCCCCACTCAAAAAAGCTCAACAACTGCTGCCTTAAAGCTCAGTAACTCTGGTCTCTCCCCCCTTCAATGGCAATGGGTAGATCACTGCCAGTTTGTTTTATACTGGAAGTAGATCACAGTCTCTTGGGAGTTGGATGTGCCTGATAGACACATAAAAAGGTAAAGGTAAAGGGACCCCTGACCATTAGGTCCAGTCGTGACTGACTCTGGGGTTGCAGTGCTCATCTTGCTTTATTGGCCGAGGGAGCCGGCGTACAGCTTCCGGGTCATGTGGCCAGCATGACTAAGTTGCTTCTGGTGAACCAAAGCAGCGCACGGAAATGCCGTTTACCTTCCCGCTGGAGCGGTACCTATTTATCTACTTGCACTTTGATGTGCTTTCAAACTGAATCCCCGTCGCGGGGATTCGAACCGCCGACTTTCTGATCGGCAAGTCCTAGGCTCTGTGGTTTAACCCACAGTGCCACCCGCATCCCACAATAGATAGACACATAGGATTCTCTGAATCCCCGGGCTTCCCTCCACCATTCCATGGTTTCCATCTTTTCCAACTGCATCTTATAACGTTCTCCAAATTTCCTTAATACTTAATTCTCACCATAGTTCTAGCTGTATTGCAAGTGTTTTTTTAGGATCCTGCCAATGTTTTTAATTGTTTACAATGTTCTTTTAAGCAACTTACAAATTTCCCCCATTCTTCATTAAATTTGTTCTCTTCTTGATCTCTGATCTTCCCAGTCCTTTTTGCCATTTCGGCGCAGTCCATCATTTTTAGCAGCCAATCTTCTCTTGTAGGTACTTTATCTTCCTTCCATCTTTGGGCAAGGAGCATCCGCGCAACTGTCGCAGCGTACATAAACAGTCTCTTTTCCTCCTTTGGTACTTCTGGACCTAGAATTCCTAATAAAAAAGGGCTTCTGGTTTTTGGACAAAAGTAGTTTTAAACATTCCCCCCAACCCAACTCATTATAAATCATTTCCCAGAATACTTTTGTCATCTTGCACGTCCACCACATGTGGTGAATGCACTGCCATTTCAGCCCTGTGTAAAATTGTCAGTCGCAATGGCTATGTTTCATCAGCTGCGGACTGCAAGAACTTGTGTTATTGTCTAGCTGGGGACATTTTCAATGCCTTGGTTAAAAGCAATTGAGAGCTTTGTGATAACCTTGAATAGACGAGAGCTCTGGTAGCCTAAAGCTGCCTTTATCCAACTTATGTTCAAGTTTGCTTGAGCGTATGAAAGATCATATCACAATACATTTCGTAGCCCTCTTAAGTGTCACAGGACTCAGTAATACAAACAACAAACAGGCTAATGCAGCCAGTCTTCTGAATGCACTGTTTTATTTTAATTTTTGAAGGCATACTTCTTTTGGATAAGCTGTGACTGGCAGCGATGGGAGAGCAACAGTTCATCAGTGTTGACCCACTCCCATAGGCGGCAGTTAGGGATGGAAAGACCTGCCAATTTTGGTTCTTCATTTCTCACTTTTCCAATATTAAATTCAGTTCTTCCAAATATTAAATTCAGTTCTTCAGAATTTCGCAGCAATTTGCTGGGGGAGGGGAGGGCTCATGAAAATTCATCAGCATTTTGGTGTGAATTTCTCCTAATAAGCACATTTTTGTGGCCTGTTTGGATGAATGTTCCCATTACAGTCGTACCTCGGGTTAAGTACTTAATTTGTTCCAGAGGTCTGTTCTTAACCTGAAACTGTTCTTAACCTGAAGCACCATTTTAGCTAATGGGGCCTCCTGCTGCTGCCGCGCCGCCGGAGCATGATTTCTGTTCTCATCCTGAAGCAAAGTTCTCATCCTGAAGCAAAGTTCTTAACCCGAAGTACTATTTCTGGGTTAGCGGAGTCTGTAACCTGAAGCGTATGTAACCTGAAGCGTATATAACCCGAGGTACTACTGTACTGGACTCTACTTCCTTGAAGGTTTTTAAGTAGAGGCTGGATGACCATCTGTCATGCAGGCTTCAGTTCAGATTCCTGTATTGCAGGGGGTTGGACTAGATGACCCCTAGAGGATCCTTTCCAACTCTACAATGATTCTGTGATTTTTGCAAGCAGATTTTCTTAATATAATGCATTTTTATATGTTATTTTCACCTATGTATTTAATTTTTATACACACTTTCCCCGTTCATATGTATTTTTGTCACCATTGTTTGGCTGGGAAATTGCATTGCAAAATTCAGATATGTGTGAATTTTGAAAGATGCCTGTATTTCAGTTCTTCTATTGCTTCAGAAAGTGCAAATTTGAGAGGCTGCCACACACACACACACACACACCAACCTCCCACACTCATATTTCAGAGGGTCCTTCAACCTTTCAGAACAGCTTTCCAGGGGGGGTCTGCAAAAACTAGCTCCCGTCTTTTTTCCGCTCATGAAAATTCTGGATCCAACATTCTAACACATTAGGCTTAAAGCTGCTCTAGTTTCTGTATTCTGAGAGCATGTTTGCAATGAGAATCTAACATCTGTACTGGCCATAATGCTTATTCTCATTACAAATGCCTCTTACGTGCTTTCTGTTCTGCATGAACAGTGATCAGATATTCACATAAATTGAGTGAGAGAGGCCCATTAAATTTTAGTTTTTTTGCTTCTCGCTTCTTAGAGATATTTGTGTTTGTATTCACTGCCAGCACATGCAATTTGCTCAACAGCGCTTTGATATTGCTCCTTCAGCATTTATCAAATGTGATCTCTCTCTGTGTGTATTAATTTAGGGGATGTGCTGCTTGCCACGGCCTTTCTGTCCTATTCCGGTCCTTTTAACCAAGAGTTCCGAAATCTGTTGTTAACCGGTTGGCAAAAAGAAATGAAAACCAGGAAAATCCCATTTGGAAACAATCTGAATCTCACAGAGATGTTGATAGATGCCCCCACGGTCAGCGAATGGAACCTTCAAGGGTTGCCAAATGACGACCTGTCTATACAAAACGGCATCATAGTGACAAAAGCAGCTCGTTATCCTTTGCTGATTGACCCTCAGACTCAAGGCAAGATCTGGATTAAAAACAAGGAAACCAGGAATGAACTTCAGGTAAACCAGATTCCATTTTGCTTATATTCCTGCTCATTTGTAAAGGCATTTTAGTCAGCAGCGATGAAAATGCGACCCGTAGCATACATCACATATTCCAAAATAACATTTTAATAAAGAACGTATGGGTACTAAAAATGAATTTGGGTGCATTTTGTAAATAATCAATATTGGGATAGACTGTGGCGTTTGTACAGAGCTCCCGGTCGTTTCACGGACTGTTGACCTGTACACCACTGCTTTATTCTTCCGCTGCCACCAACCAGGTTTCTTCTGCTGAAATACTGAGTCTCAGTCAGGTTGTAAAGTCAACAACGGAGATTAAAGTTTATTGAAGAACAAACAAGTTTTAAATATATTCAAATGCGCGCCCTTAACTAGATGTGGCACTATCTCACACTGTCACATTCTCCTCTCTCAGTTCTATCCCTGTCTCTCACTCTAGCTGTCACAACCGCTATGTTTGCCTTTTACGGGCTCTGTCTGGCTCTGACTCCTCTATCTCCCAATGGTAAAGCCCCTGGGCTGAGCCTCAAAACCAGGTAGGCTCCGGCTCTGAGCTTTCTCATTGGTCAATCTACATTAACCATTTCCATCCACCTGTACAAACAAAATCACAAGGAATGGGCAAACGACACAAAGACTAACTCCCTTTCTGTACATAACTTAGATACAGTATGAAGTAGAGTGCCTCGCAAAATAATAATAATAATAATAATAATAATAATAATAATAATAATAATATATAATAATAATAATTGTATCACACCCATCTGACTGGGTTGCCCCAGGCACTCTGGGTGGCTTCCAGCATATACAAAAACATAATATCAAACATTAAAAACTTCCCTGTATTCAGCTGTCTTCTAAAGGTTGTATAGTTACTTGTCTCCTTGACATCTGATGGGAGGGCATTCCACAGGGAGGATGTGACTACTGAGGAGGCCCTCTGCCTGTTTCCTTGTAACCTCACTTCTCAAAGTGAGGGAACTGCCAGAAGGCCCTCGGAGCTGGACCTCAGTGTCTGGGCTGAATGACGGTGGTGGAGATGCTCCTTCAGGTGTATGGGTCTGAAGCTGTTTAGGGCTTTGAAGGACAGCACCAACACTTTGAACTGGGCTTGGGGTGACATTGGCTCCCTTCTTCAGACTACCATGCATGATCCCACTCAGCACCAAAAAATAGCTCACACAGTCAAGGGGAGCATAGGACAGAGGAGAGAGTTGGTTTTCCCCCTGGTGAACAAGCAGCTTAATAGATGATCAGAATGGTTCTCTTTTCAGATCACCTCTCTGAATCACAAGTATTTTAGAAACCACTTGGAGGATAGCCTGTCTCTTGGAAGGCCATTGTTAATTGAAGATGTTGGCGAAGAACTGGATCCAGCTTTGGACAATGTACTGGAAAGAAACTTCATCAAAACAGGCTCTACATACAAGGTGAGGGAAGTAAAAATGTTCTTGAAACTTACTGTCTGCTGCATTAACAAAGGTGTAATTGCTTACATGGCAACTGTCTGAAATACCAAGTGTTGCTTTACTAAAGTAAAACAATAACTGAAGCTAGGTGTTGTACCCTAAATAACAAGCCGATGCTTGAAAGAGTACAGTAAAGCTTTTCGGGGCTTCTAATTCTCTTCTACTCCCATCATCGCTTTTGTTAATTAGGTAAAAGTTGGGGATAAAGAAATGGATGTAATGAATGGCTTCAGACTTTATATTACCACCAAGCTCCCGAATCCAGCATATACCCCCGAGATTAGTGCTCGTACCTCCATTATCGATTTTACTGTCACTATGAAGGGTCTAGAAGACCAGCTGCTGGGGAGAGTCATTCTAACAGAAAAACAGGTAAGTGAGAAAGAATCTCTGACAATTCTGGAACTATCATTTGTACAGAGTTTTGTTGCCGTTTACCGTGGTGATTTTTTTCTGTTTTATAACATTGGAATGATGAGCTTCACAGCTCCCTGAGATGTAGTGGGGACCAGACAAAACAACACTCCAGTAAAATAAGTGAGATACTTGAAGCAGAATCAACATAGTTCAGCAGCGCTTTCTTTCTCATACATCTCCTCCGCTTTCCCACCTACTATTTCTGTGTTTTATATATATATATTTAAAAACTTTTTTACATTGAATATGGACATATGAATCTGCATGAGTCATGCCCATTGTCCATTTTGACTGACAGGTGGCACTTCAGGGCCCTTTCCCCATCCCTCCAACCTGAGGTTCTTTAACTGATGATGCTGTTGGAGTTCATAGTCTACGTGCAGCTTGGCAAGTGAGCAATTAGTGTTTTAACTACAGGCTATGGAGACAAGAGCGCAGGAGAAATTTGCCTGCAGATAAGAGGGTCTAGTAACAGCTCGGTGATTGGCTGAGGTCTCTTATATAGGCATCATGGCCTATGGCATTGTTTGGCTAGTTAGGAGTAACCTGGAGTGCTTGGAGAGGGATAAAGTTTGTGTCTGTATATAGTAACTTGTATATAGCTTGTGAGTTTACTGTCGTATATAATAAACTACAAAGCCAGTCATCAGCTTTGTTCCTGACTGAGCAGTCTCGATCGTTGCCTAGGAAAAATTGCACTACTCTGCTAAGTTGTGCGTCATAGAAGACGTTCAGAGGTGAAGAAACTGGTCCTAGTTGCATGCGAAAGGACTTCAGAAAGTGCCCACAGGCTTCGGAGTTTTAACAGATGCCATGGGACTTTATTGGGGACATTCTGTGTGTAAGACATATTCAAAGCAAAGGCTGCCTTGACCCTGGGATTGCACCTGATAAGGTTTGAAGAAGGATGGCCATCACAAGCATTTCCCTTTCACATAATATTTCAAAATCTCATCCATCTTTCTTTATTAACCTTGAGAGGTTAAGGCCACATCAGTCCTTCATCCCTAAACCTGTTTAACCACTACAGGACACAGTTTTTTCGCAAACTTCAGAGTGGGACATTGGTAGCCTCATCCTAGAACTGGTTTCCCAAGAAGCAGGGAGTAATGATGAATTTGTTGGTATTTTACAAGCTTTTTAGTATCACAATGTATAAGGAAAATAATATTCTTCTTCCTGGCTGTGTACCAGACACTCTGTTGGTTCTGACATAATGGCCAAACCATGATTTGGCTGTTGGGTTTGAGCCCTCCCATCTCTTCTGTGATTTCCTGGTTCAGGCAACCATTGTACCTGAGTTGAAAAACTATGGATTGTGCTTGCCCTACAAACCATAGTGACATAAGATAGCATGCATTGACCTCCCCATGCTCCCCATTAATGCTCTTAACTGTTGTTGACTTGTGGCAATCAACTCATAAAAAAATTGCTTCATTGAGGCTTTGCTGAAGAGCGTATCAGTTTTGGAAATTTGTGTAATGGGCTACATCTGTGCTTCCAGTTTTAATACTTTCTTTAAGTGTCTCGATTAGCAGGTTATGTTACGCAGTGGCGTGTAACATGTCTACATTAAAATGAGATTGTCTTGCACAATGATGTTTGGAGTATAGTACTAGAATGGCCATATATATGCATGTAAAAATTCTGTGTAAAAAATTACTGCTGTTGTCCAGAAAAAAAAGAAGAAAAGAAAACCTTGTAGACATGAGACCATGTGCTAGAATGTTGCAATTACACCTGTTTGTATTCTGGAGACGTTTTGCCTCTGCAACCTTTTCATCTTGAAATGGAAACTAATTAAAACAAATGAAATGAGCAAATGTTCCCTCATTTCTTTCTGGATTACCTTTTCATCCTTTGCTTCAAAGGTATTTGCATTTTTAATGTTCAGATTTCCTATCACGGCTTGTCCAAAGAAAACTCATAATTCTCATAAATTACTTTTACAATCCCCAATTACATTTCCTTTTGTTTCTGCAGATTGTACATGCCATAGGTCTGTCTTCCATGCAGGAAGATTTTTTAGCTCGTTATGGTCAAGTCACATCCTGCAGAATGAAGCCCACTTTTGAATTAGATGCAAATTAACTTTCTGATGGCACTAACAATGGGAAATTAATCATTCCTGTCTGTGCAACAGTTGGATCTATTGTAGTGTTTTATCCAAGCATAAATATTATGTAGCATAACAGGTTGCTTGTAAGATCAGTCATTGCAGTGTGGCTGGGAAAACTCCAGAATTTTCCCCATGGTGTTGTGACATGACAGCTGCCACACCATCTAGTTTGGCTACCTAGTGAAGTGTTTGCCATGGATTCCATAGTGTTCAAGATCTGCTAGAACTAGGAATGCCAGGAGATTTAATTCCATCTGGAGTTCAGGATGGATTCTCTGGTTCCACTTGCAAGTGGCTCCATTTCGGGGAGTGAAATTGGACCCATCAATTTCCAGTGGGCTTTGTTTCAGAAACACTATGTGAAGTGAGATCTGGTTTGGTCTGAGGCTTTGAAATGGTCTTTGCCACATTGATGGATGAGTTGCAAGGTTGAGTTCTGCAGACCACTCTGGTTTTCTTCGGAGTCTGGATTTCATGCATGTTCCTAGTGGAAATAAAAATCAGGTATCAAGGCATGCCTGTCTCCCTGTAGAAAGGGGAAGGGGAAAGCTGTGCTCATCTAGACATTATTATAGACTACAGCTCCTATAACCCCTGTCCATTTGCTGGCTGCTAATTAGCTGGGGCTAATGGGGAGTCCAAAAATCATATATTGAGAGCCACATTTGGGGTCTCAGTTACATTGCCTGTTATACCCATTACTGCACTGCCTATACTTTTGACTTTGTGTATTGTATACATTAATGAGCCTGCTTCTGACAAAGCATTTCGCTGATGTGTGGCTTCATGGTGAACTTTAACAGGAGCTGGAGAAAGAGAGAACGGATCTGATGGAAGATGTGACTGCTAACAAAAGAAAGATGAAAGAACTGGAAGATAACTTGCTGTACCGGCTGACAAGCACACAAGGCTCTCTGGTGGAAGATGAGAGCCTCATCATTGTACTTAGCAACACAAAGAAGACGGCAGAGGAGGTGACACAGAAATTGCAAATTTCTGCAGAGACTGAAGTACAGATTAATTCAGCCCGAGAGGAATACAGACCTGGTGAGCGGAATGCCCTCTAGTGATGGTGACCCAACTGTCTTAAGTCAGTGGTCAGAATCATGATTGGAGCTGGGAGATGACAGTAAGGAAACATGGGAAAAACTAGATTATATAGCTAATACAGAGATCTGTTAATCTTTGAAAATAGTGTCTGGCAGTCTATAGTTTTGGGAATTGATGTTTTCCTGGTCCCGCTTGACTTTGCCCATACGATCAGTCCATATCATTGCTGCATCCTTCCATCCTCATCAGTACATACTTTCACCATTCCATGGGGTACTTGAAAATCATAGAATCATAGAATCATAGAATCATAGAGTTGGAAGAGACCACAAGGGCCCTCGAGTCCAACCCCCTGCCAAGCAGGAAACACCATCAGAGCACTCCTGACATATGGTTGTCAAGCCTCTGCTTAAAGACCTCCAAAGAAGGAGACTCCACCACACTCCTTGGCAGCAAATTCCAGCTCTTACTGTCAGGAAGTTCTTCCTAATGTTTAGGTGGAATCTTTTTTCTTGTAGTTTGGAACCATTGCTCCGTGTCCGCTTCTCTGGAGCAGCAGAAAACAACCTTTCTCCCTCCTCTATGTGACATCCTTTTATATATTTGAACATGGCTATCATATCACCCCTTAACCTCCTCTTCTCCAGGCTAAACATGCCCAGCTCCCTTAGCCGTTCCTCATAAGGCATCGTTTCCAGGCCTTTGACCATTTTGGTTGCCCTCCTCTGGACACGTTCCAGTTTGTCAGTGTCCTTCTTGAACTGTGGTGCCCAGAACTGGACACAGTACTCCAGGTGAGGTCTGACCAGAGCAGAATACAGTGGCACTATTACTTCCCTTGATCTAGATGCTATACTCCTATCGATGCAGCCCAGAATTGCATTGGCTTTTTTAGCTGCCGCATCACACTGTTGGCTCATGTCAAGCTTGTGGTCAACCAAGACTCCTAGATCCTTTTCACATGTACTGCTCTCAAGCCAGGTGTCACCCATCTTGTATTTGTGCCTCTCATTTTTCATGTGTCTTCCATTTTCCTCCTCTTCACTCCCAACCGATTTGTTTTAATTTATCTGTATGTACTTACTGCAGGGATGCAGACCCTGCAGCTTGTGAGCTAGTTGTGGCCTGGCATGGGACCCAGTTTGGCCCATAAGGCTGTTTCCCCCAAACCACGCCCACCTGCCCCACACCTGATGACATCCGTGGATCGGTTGCATGACAGAGGTCCCTGTGGGGAACTTGGTCGCACAGCTGAACCCTGCAGGGAGCATGGTTGAAGTCAAAACCCATCAGCTAAGGGGCAGGGAGTTCATCCTTAATGGAACAGCTGCATGACCAATTTCCTCACATGGAATTCAATCATGCAGCCGATCCCAGAAGAAAGCAGGGTTGAAGTCCTAGGCATAGGGCTGTCAAAGCCCCTTCTGCTGCTGTTCCTAAGTGCCTGTCAACCAGCTGGTGTTGGGCACTTGGAAAGTGCTGTGCAAAAACACCTGCACAACCCACCTGTCTGCAGAAGTAGAGAGAAATCTTTTTCTTCTTGGCGATCACTCGTAGCCGAGTAAGATTGTCTCTTAACAGTGAGTCTGGAAGTGACTGTGGGGGCTCATTCTGGATTCACATATCCTTCCACAGTGGAGACATATGTTTCCAGGTGGGAGTTGATCACAGTGAGGGTTTGCCAAGCGTGCCTTCCTCTTAACATTTTTCTCCCTTTCATCCTGAGTTCGAGCGTCTTCAAAGCCCATGACACCTTTGGTAAAGGCTGTTCTCCAACTGGAGCACTCACAGGCCAGTGTTTCCCAATTGTTGGTGTTTATCCTACATTTTCTTTTTTAGATTTGCCTTGAGAGTCTTTACACCTCTTTTGTTGACCACCAGCATTATGCTTTCCATTTTTAAGTTTAAGTTTAATAGTTACTTTGGAAGACGATAATCTGGCATCCACACAACACGACCAGTCCAACGAAGTTGATATTGAAGAATCATCGCTTCATCACTGGTGATCTTTGCTTCTTCCAATACACTGGCATTAGTCCGCCTGTCTTCCCAAGTGATGTGTAAAAATTTTCAGAGACACCATTGATGAAATCTTTTGAGGAGTTGGAGATGGTGTTTATAAGTGGTCCATGTCTTACAAGGCTGGCTGCCAGGCCAAAAATGTTCTACGCCTTTGTTACATCTACATATTACGTACAGTCTTATGTATGAAGTCCATTATAAGATTTATCCAATGGTGTATTTTATTTTATGTTGTTTTACTTTATTTTATTTATGAGATTTTTTTTTTACTTACCCATCACCATATGGTCCCAGGCAGATTGCCATAATATAATATACAGTTATAAAAGTAAGAAAAGCAGTTAGTTATAAAAACAACAAGGAAGTCTGTTCAGAACAGTAGAGATTCAGCAAAGCGTTATTACTGTGTTGATGTTGCATCTCTCGTGCTCTTTGTTGAGAAGCCACTGGGGGGAGAGCTGTATCTGTGATAGATGCTCCTGGCTTAATCCACACTAGGGGAAAATGTACAGAAACTGGATTATTTTGTTGAATGCCCATTGGAGATTCGGAAAATGATCTGAACTGTAAATTGATTCTGGAATGGATCAGGCTGCCAATCTCATTGCTGATTGCCAGAGTCTAAGATATTTCTGCAAGGATTCTGGCCCCGCCTCTACCTTCTCCATTTCTCCAACCTGCCGGGGTGGGCTCTTCAGATGTGCTGCAACCTGAAACGGGTTCCCAAACCCCATAGTGCCCTGATCAAAAATAGATATGGGAGTTCACACTTCAAAAATCCATTGGCTGAACTCCCAGAATCCTGGGGTTCATGCCATCATTGCGATGCATTGCTTTTCCGCGACTTCCTGAATTGGTGTGTTGGTGGAATTTCACCCATGGAACAGCAAAGCAGAAATCTGGAGCACACACTGCAGTTTTAAAATATGTGGATGTGTGGCTTGCTGCAAAGCATTAAGACAGAAAGAAAGAGGTCTGGACTTTTTCTATTTGCAGTATATAGGCAATGGAGCTTATTGTTGAAAACAATGTTCTATCAGGTCTCATTCAGACTTCCTTTTGTGACCCATATCCAAGTGTTCTTTTTTTTTGGTCCCAGTGCTTTGCCTGGGAAAACCCATGTTTTACCAGGCAATTGGAGCAAACAGCAATAAAATATGTGTTTTTCCTCAGGAAAGTGCTGGGACAATAATAATAATAAAATTCATCAACAGAGCTTTAAAATGTGGTGCAAATGAGCCCTCTGTTAACCACGAACAACTTGTTATTATTTGTCCATCAGAAGACCATCAGCTTTTGTTTTGCTTCCTGTATTTTGATCATATCCAACTTTTCTTTTCTTCAGTTGCAACAAGAGGCAGCATTCTCTATTTCCTGATAACCGAGATGAGTATGGTCAATGTCATGTATCAGACTTCACTCCGACAGTTCTTGGGCCTGTTTGACCTTTCCCTTGCTAGGTAACTATGACAAGTGAGATCTTTCCCTTTCTGAAGATTGGTATTGTTATAAGAAGAACTGCTCCCTTTCCCTTATGGGGTATTCCGGAGCCTGTGTAGAGTCTTTAAGTGGGTTTCCTATCGGTAGGAGAAAACAGGCCAACCAGATTATATTGAGAAGCAAAGCGGTTAGTAAGCGTGATCTTTATTCAAGGAACTGTTGCAACAGGGTTCCCACTCACCACACGCAGAGGGAGACGAACCCTGAACAATGGTGTGCAATCCCTTATATAGACTTTTGAAATGGCCCACCCTGTAGCCCAAGGTAAAGGTAAAGGGACCCCTGACCATTAGGTCCAGTCGTGACCGACTCTGGGGTTGCGGCGCTCATTTCGCTTTATTGGCCGAGGGAGCTGGCGTACAGCTTCTGGGTCATGTGGCCAACATGACTAAGCCACTTCTGGTGAACCAGAGGAGCGCACGGAAATGCCATTTACCTTCCCGCTAGAGTGGTAGCTATTTATCTACTTGCACTTTGAGGTGCTTTCGAACTGCTAGGTTGGCAGGAGCAGGGACCGAGCAACGGGAGCTCACCCCGTCGCAGGGATTCGAACTGCCAACCTTCTGATCAACAAGTCCTACCACAGTGCCACCCACGTCTCGGTAGCCCCCCCAAAACATCATACATACATCATAGAAGGAGACGGTCTACAGCAGAAATCCTGTCTGCCAGGATATCTGATAATGGTCGCTGATTGTATTACCTGGGCAGCCTGGCCATTCTTTTGTGATGGTTAATACTTTAGTTCCTGAGTCCAGGTAATAGGCTCAACCTATTCATACACAAATATGCCCATAAGACAGGATTTGCAAGCAAAAAGACAATGGGACGGCTTTCCCTCCATTTGCCTCCCTTACAGCAGAGGAATATTTGAGGTCATTGGGAGCGTCAGAATGGCTTCAGGATTGCACTCCTCATTCTATTTCAGACACACGGTTCATATATTTAGATATATGTGCATTTATGAATATTTATTCTGTATTTGAAACCTTAGAATTCTCATAACAGTATATAATCAGATGGTCAAGGAGTCGGACGGGATGCAAGGAAGCCAGCATCGTTTGGAGTGCTCTTTCATTCACTTTGCTCCACTGTTTTCGTTTGTCAAACAGGTTTGGCATGGCGTGGACATTGCACAAAAACTTAGCAAATCCATTTGACCAGAAATGACAGCTGGATAGGGAAAACAGTGCACAAACCGTGATCCATGACAGCACTATCATTTGTCTTAACTGTCTGAAGATCTAGAGTCTTTGGTTTTGCTTGATGACTATTTCCCCTGTGTTCGCGTTTGCCATTGAATGGGCAAAGTAACCTAATGCTGTCATTATAGTACAATCCTTTTTGTATTGATTTCCACACAATTTCTCAGTTTAAGTAAATTCCTGATTGCATCTGCTAAGCTTCCCCGCTCTATCCCTCTCAAGGGCTGGAGTCTTCTCCCAGTGTTTGTCTCCAAACTATCAGGAGCTTGGGAGAGATAGTGAGCAATGTAATGAAAGGAAACAGAAATCCTACCCGGAAAACAAAAATCCTCTTAAGCTGTGTACTGACATCGGAAGCTTAAAGCTGCGTTCAAGGGCTTGAGCTTCCGTTGTTTAAGACGGGGAAATCACTTCAGAAGCAACTGAATAATATGTCATCCACAGAGATTAGGGGACCCTGGTTAACCAGAAGCAATTTGTCTATAAAGGGCAAAATAACGGCTTGCCCTTCACTTATTTGTCCATATGATCAGCAGGCAGACACACAGTAATGTGTGCGATGGTCCTGTTGCTGGCCCTTGAGTTTACCTTCGAGGCATGTGTTTCCAACTGCATTGGAAGGAACCAGTGGGGCAGTAGCAGTCGGTGTTGCAGTGGGGTGACTTTGTTAGATAGAACTCTGTCTTCACAAGCTGCTCACCTGTGCCAGGTTTTCTTTAAAAAATAAAAATCAGGCAGAACAGATAAGGATAAAGATAATAGAGTTCAGTATTTGAAGCCGAAATACTGTGCCCTTCCATCTATTCTTCCATCTATTGATAAAGTAGTTTAGCTACCTAACTAGGTCCAAAGGTAAAAGGTAAAAAACCCCTGGATGGTTAAGTCCAGTCAAAGGCGTCTGTGGGCTTGTGGCGCTCATCTCGCTTTCAGGCCAAGGGAGCCGGCGTTTGTTCACAGACAGCTTTCTGGGTCATGTGGCCAGCATGATGAAACCGCTTCTGGTGCAACGAGACACCATGATGGAAACCAGAGCACACGGAAATGCTGTTTATCCTCCTGCCTCAGCAGCAGCTATTTATCTACTTGCACTGGTATGCTTTCGAACTGCTAGGTTGGCAGGAACTGGAACAGAGCAACGGGAGCTCACCCCGACACAGGGGTTTGAACCGCTGACCTTCTGATCAGCAAGCCCAAGAGGCTCAGTGGTTTAGACCACAGAGCCACCTGCATGGTCATAGTAAGTAGTAAGCTTAGCTCCCTTACTAGGTCTAGTGTAGTAAGAGTTCTGTTGGATCACGGTGACTGAGCAGCTTATATGTCGATTTGGCCACTGTGACTGCCTGTTTCTGCACATGTTCGGGCTTATGAAGTGCAGCTTTGAAAATGCTTTCTTTTCAGAAGAAAAGGCTTTCAAAAACCTCACCAATGGCACTAGATTACGCTTTCATTCTCTCCTTTCCCCACTTTCTTTTGAACAGGTCTGTCAAGAGCCCCATTACGAGCAAGAGAATAGCAAATATCATTGAGCATATGACCTATGAAGTATATAAGTACGCTGCACGAGGGCTTTACGAGGAGCACAAGTTCCTGTTCACATTGCTCCTCACCTTGAAGATTGACTTACAGCGGGGCAAAGTGAAGCACGAGGAGTTCTTGACCCTGATTAAAGGTCAGAGCTACTGCCAGTGTGGTGCAGTGGTTAAGAGCGGTAGTCTCGTAATCTGGGGAACTGGGTTCGTGTCTCCGCTCCTCCACCTGCAGCTGCTGGGTGACCTTGGGTTAGTCACACTTCTTTGAAGTCTCTCAGCCCCACTCACCTCACAGAGTGTTTGTTGTGGGGGAGGAAGGGAAAGGATAATGTTAGCCGCTTTGAGATTCCTTAAAGGGAGTGAAAGGCGGAATATCAAATCCAAACTACTACTACTACTACTCTTCTTCTTCTTCATCTTCTTCTTCTTCTTCTTCTTCTTCTTCTTCAACTTACTGTGTTTCAACCCAGTGCAAATGTTCAAATTCTGCATGCAACGTGACAGGCAACCTGTTGCTCTCCAGATCTCGTTAGACTACAACTCCCATCAGCCTCAGCCTGTGCTAGGAATGGATGTCATGGGAATTGTAGTCTGGCAACATCTGGAGGACTACAGGGCCCCCATCTCTGCAGTAGGGGATATGGAGAATGCTCTGCCCTAGTGTAGGCCTCTACTCAAAGTCCAACACATGAGGTACAGGTGGAGCAATTGTGCCATGGGAAGTGGGCAGCGCAGTCACAGCCCATCCACCATGAATAGAATTTTAAATATCTGGCTTTATATATTTAGCAGCTCTTTTCAACTGGTTTTTGCTGTACTGTCTTTTTTCAGGTGGTGCTTCTTTGGATCTGAAAGCTTGTCCACCTAAACCAGCTAGATGGATCCTGGATATGACTTGGCTGAACTTGGTGGAGCTCAGTAAACTGAGACAATTTTCAGACGTTCTTGACCAAGTAGGTGATTGACAGGAGGCAAGGATTAAGCAGTGTGACACGTTTCATTCTCTTGAAGGATTCTGTAGATATTTCAATGTCGTCATGCCTTTTATGCTTCAGAGGAACTGCTGATGTGAACCTAGAAAAGTGAAGTCCAAGTCTGCCTCAAAATGTATTTTCCATTTGACTGGCATGTGTTAAGACAATCGTGTTGGAAGGCCTAAATCTCCATGCTGAACAGATGTTTCGGAAGCAGATTTTCTGTTTCCGGTGGACCATTTTCGAAAGAAGGGAATTCCAAAATTGTGGGACCACTACTGAAAAGGTCCTCTTGCAGATAGAGACCAGTCTCATCTTCCACGATGGTGGCAACCATAAAAACATTTACAGATCCCAAAGCCCAGGGATGAATATATGGAAGAAGACATTCCTTCAGATATCCCAGGCCCTGGCTGTAAAGTCCAAGGTTACACAGCTCCTTAAATTTAGCTCAAAAACTAACTGGTACCCAATGAAGCTATTGAAGCATTGATTCAATATGCACATGAGGCTTACCTAAGACAAAAGCCATACTGTCACACTTGGGACCAAGTGAAGTTTCTGAGGTGTCTTCAAGAGTGGTAATGCACAAAGCACATTACAGTGGTCAAGCTGAGATGCTGCCATTAGCATGGACATTTTCTAGAAAGGGACACCCCTAGTCCTCCATTAAGATATCTGAAACTAAAAAATATATATATCTTGCTATCTGTGCTATTTAATAAACATATTCCCCTATTTGTGCTTAATAGATCTCACGGACAGAAAAACAGTGGAAAATCTGGTTTGATAAGGAAAAACCAGAAGAAGAACTTGTTCCCAGTGGTTATGACCAATCTCTGGACTGCTTCAGACGACTCCTCCTCATAAGGTCTTGGTGTCCTGATAGAACGATAGCTCAGGTAGGCCAAAAGTTTTGACTAGGATGGGAATAGAATGCCAACAGGTGGTGGCTCAAAGCAGTTCTAAAGTGAGCATTACAAATGAAGAGATCCTTACATGTCAAAGCTCCTGCAGTCCAACACAGTAGGAATCTTTCCCATTCCCAACAGTACCTCTCTTACCTGCTGATGCTCCAAAAATGCCCACCCACCAATACCCTGTGTTACCAGGAAGGCATGAAGATGGGAACCTGTGTTTCTTGAGATATATAGTTGTAACCACGGTTTGATGTCTCGTAAGAACTGAAAACTTGGTATGAAAATCAGTGTGGGAAAACTGGTCACATCTCCTTTTCTTTTCCACTAGGCTAGGAAGTACATTATGGATACCATGGGGGAGAAATATGCAGAAGGGGCCATCTTAGATTTGGAGAAGACTTGGGAAGAATCTGATCCTCGCACTCCTCTCATCTGCTTCCTTTCCATGGGCTCTGATCCCACTGATTTCATCATTGCTCTGGGGAAAAGGCTGAAGATTGAGACACGCTATGTGTCCATGGGCCAGGGGCAGGAGGTTCATGCCCGCAAACTTCTGCAGCAAACTATGGCACACGTGAGACAAATTCTCTACTTTCTTTTAGTGCAGATCAATCTTTGAATTTTTCCAGGATTTTATCGGTCATCAACATAGGTTAGGCTAGGCATAATTGGCTGCTGATCCATGCAGAATTGGTTCCTACATTTCTTCCTATAAGACCTAAATAAGATTATTTGTAATCGGGAACACACAAAGGCCAGAGCTATGGTTACAGAGACCTTGCACCACCAACAGAAACAGCTTCACACCACCTTCTCCTGGTAATGTCTAGTAAACTTGAGATATGATGCTGTGTGAGATTCCTCAGAATTAAGTCCCATTGTATTTGAGTGGCTTACTTGCTAGTTAGAATGGTAGCCTACAATGGGAGGCATGACGTTATCATGTTGTGAGTTTCCCTACTCTCATGGCCGCTTATGAAGTGGGGCAAGGAAATGACAAATGCACATTACAAGTGGGAGAATGGGAAATAGTGTGGGCTTGCTGCATTCATTCACGTGCTCACAGTAATGCAGGGGTGGGGAATCTTTTCCCAACCAAATATCAAGAAGAACTTTCTGAAGGTAAGCTGTTTGATAGTGGAACAGACTCCCTCAGAGAGTGGCAGACTCTTCTTCAATGGAGTTTTTAAATTAGATGTTGAATGGCCAGTTTGGCACTCATGCACTTGCTATAATGTCTAGATTGAGTAGGTTGCTGATGCCCTAAATGGGCTGGGCATAATCTCATCACGTGACAGGATCATACCCAATCCATTCAGGTCATCAGCAACCTATCAAATCTGCTCTTCAGGTAAGACCAATTGTTCTTTTCCATCTAAGGCTAGATATATTCACATCAGTTACCCTCACCAGTGACAATGGAATTGCCAGCTTTGGTAGGAGAGAGGAATTTCAACAGGAAAAACCAAGACCAGGCATAGGCAAACTCGGCCCTCTGGCTGTTTTGGGACTACAATTCCCATCATCCCTGACCACTGGTCCTGTTAGCCAGAGATGATGGGAGTTGTAGTCCCAAAACAGCCAGAGGGCCGAGTTTGAGGAAGCCTGACCAAGACTTTAACTCTGTTGCTATTTGTACTGTTGTTTGTAGAGACATACATTTGTGTGCTGCATGTTAGGTTGAATAGTCAGCTGGTTGTTCATGTTTGAATTAGGTTGAATAGTCAGCTGGTTGTTCATGTCTGAATTAATTCCCCGTCCCCAAATAAAGCTAATTGCCTCTAATTGAACAGTATATTCTTTCAAGAACAGAATCTACATGGTAAGAGTTTGAACATCCACCCTGATTGGGGAGAAAGAGGTTTGAGGCTGAGCTTAGTTGGGCTTGGTCTCCATCTGTATGAGGACGGAGAGCAAGAAAAGGATGCACATTGGCATTGAAAAGAACTAGGACAGCATTGTAGGCATATGAACTGTAGTATCACCAGCAGAAAACAATCGCGAAATTGGTTTGGGTTGTGTTGACTTCCAAAATTAATATCAAATCAAGTTTCTTCAATGATTTCCCTTTCTTAGGGTGGATGGGCACTTTTGCAGAATTGTCACCTGGGTCTTGACTTTATGGATGAGTTGATGGACACGATTGTTGAAACAGAAAATGTTCATGAGGCCTTCCGTCTGTGGATGACTACGGAGGTCCACAAGCATTTCCCCATCACCCTTCTACAGATGTCTATAAAATTCACCAATGAGCCTCCCCAAGGACTCAAAGCTGGCCTGAAGAGAACCTATGGAGGTGAGGGACTTGCTTTTCCCTCTCCCCTTCAGTATCTCTGCCATTCCACCCCCCGGTAGCTTTTAATAGGGGCATAATGAGTGATCAGTTTCTACAAGGAATTATACTCTGTGCATATATTTAAATATTTAGTCTGGGTCCTTAAAAAACAAAGTGGTGTATATTATTTTTGTACAAGTGGTTGTCATATGGAAGTATTTGAAGAACTGGAATAGGACTAACAAATGTAGCTCTAGAAAACAAAATGTAAGTACCTTGCTATAATATGGTCCTCTTATAAGGCACTATAAAAACTAAAGTTCCTAATTTATCTCAGTAATGCTGAGCAAATTATCACCCATCTGCTACTATGAAAGGTGTACCTATTTAACATTTTTGTAAGCTTACCACATGTCATTTTTGCATCAAATTGCCATTCAACTCCCACAATACAACCTTCTCCTTTGTGTGTGTGGCAGCTAAGATCCACGCATTTGACAAAGTGGGTTTGAGTTCATTATTCCATAATAAATGTATTCATCTTTAAGGTGGAGCATGACGCTTCATGGGATGTTGCTGCATGAGACTAACATGGCCACTCCTCTGGTGTTATGGATATTATGTAGAAGTGTCTTTGTAACAGGTGTGAGTCAGGATCTGTTGGATATCAGCAACATGGTTCAGTGGAAACCAATGCTGTACGCTGTAGCCTTCCTACACTCCACAGTCCAGGAAAGGAGGAAATTTGGACCTCTGGGATGGAACATTCCTTACGAGTTCAACCAAGCTGATTTCAATGCCACAGTACAGTTTGTTCAGAACCATTTGGATGACATGGACATCAAAAAGGTACTTGGCTCCGCGGTTTAGCAACTTAGGTGGTATTTGAAATACAGTGGTACCTCGGATTACATACGCTTCAGGTTACATACGCTTCAGGTTACAGACTCCGCTAACCCAAAAATAGTACCTTGGGTTAAGAACTTTGCTTCAGGATGAGAACAGAAATCGTGCTCCAGCAGCACAGCGGCAGTGGGAGGCCCCATTAGCTAAAGTGGTGCTTCAGGTTAAGAACAGTTTCAGGTTAAGGACGGACCTCCGGAACAAATTAAGTACTTAACCCATGGTACCACTGTAGTGTGGACAATCAAATTGTTGTTTCAGCAAATGGATTCTTCCTTGTACGTCTGTGTATAAGTTGATCAGTTGTGACCTATGGCACGTGGGCCTGACTAGGGCTGTCACACCTTTGGGGGCCAATCACAGCCACATTTATATCTTCCTCGTGTCATATGACATCAGATGCATGTGGTTGCAAAGGAAGAATTGGGAGAGAATGCGCACCCAGTTCTTTCCTTGTAGTCAAAATCTAGCACCTTTTGAATTTGGTGCATTTACCATCACCTTTAAAACTTAGATTAAAGGCCCATTAACTTTGATGTGCAGAGTGGAGACTTCAACACTCTCTGCACTGTTACCGTCTATGCTGCTGCCTAACTTATTTATTATTATTATTTATTGAATTTATATACCGCTATATACGGGGAGGTCTCAGGGCAGTTCACAGAGTAAAATCAAAATATAAAAGCACAAAATACATAATCAAAATAAAAACAACAACCCAATAACTGCCCCACCCCAAAAAACCACATTTTAAAAGGGCTCAAGAACCTCACAACATTTAAAGTAAGACAATTAACAAACTTGGAGAAGAGCCACTCATCAGAAAGACTATGATCCCAGAAATATCTGCAGCAATATTTATTGGCAACTAAGTTGGCAGGTGCCTTCCTGATACAGAGACAAAAATAGCTTTGAAATAAGAGTGGGAGGGGGGAAAATAGCTTTGGTTGTTGAGCAGATGTAATACTAGAGTTTCATCTCCCGCAAAATGATGGAGATCAGATTATGTAGGGTGAAGAAGCAGGTGTTGAGGGGTCAGGAGATGGATTGGGGAAGTGATCTGACTGCAATGGTTCGAGTTTGACTCTCAGAAGTCTCGGAATTTTCAAAATCAGCATATTTATATCCATCAGTATATAGACATACACACACATTTTTAGTGTCCTGCTGCATGAAATCATGCCGCACATTTTTTGTTTTTCTTTCAGGGTGTGTCTTGGAATACTGTTCGTTACATGATAGGGGAGATTCAGTATGGTGGCCGAGTTACGGATGACTACGACAAAAGGCTGCTGAACACGTTTGCTAAAGTGTGGTTCAGCGAAAACATGTTTGGCCAGGACTTCTCCTTCTACAAAGGTTACAGCATACCCAAGTGTGCTGCGCTGGACCAGTATCTTCAGTATATACAGGTTTGTATAGTTAGCAGAGACTTCTCAAAAGGAAAACCTAAGAGAGGCTCTGTCGGAATTTGCCATTCCAATGCTTTCCCTCCTTTGTGAGGCCACTATATTGCTTTACTTGCTCTTTAATTTAGTTTCCTGTAGGAAAATTCTGTAGGTGGGAAAGCTGAGGACATACACAAGGGTGTCTCAAATATAAAGGACTCTATGCCTAGATGTAGAGATGGGTGGAATTTGTTATTAGTGGGCAGATACAAATTTGTACTGCTGCTCAGGAAGTCATCAATTTGAATCTTGCCTGTGTCATGATTCACTATGTGGGATGTGGGTGGCGCTGTGGTCTAAACCACTGAGCCTTTTGGGCTTGCTGATCAGAAGGTCGGTGGTTTGAATCCCAGTGATAGGGTGAGCTCTGTCCTAGCTTCTGCCAACCTAGCAGTTCGAAAACACACCAGTGCAGGTAGATAAATAGGTACCACTGTGGCGGGGAGGTAAATTCTGTGCGCTCTGGTTTCCGTCACGGTGTCCTGTTGCACCATAAGCGGTTTAGTCATGCTGGCCACATGACCCGGAAAGCTGTCTGTGGACAAACGCCAGCTCCCTCAGCCTGAAAGCGAGATGAGCACCGCAACCTCATAGTTGTCTTTGACTAAGGTTACCAGACGTCCCTGTTTCCCAGGGATAGTCCCTGGATTTACAAATCAGTCCCCTTACAAAATCCATTGAAGTTGAAAAGTGGCCCCGGATTCATTGAAAAAAAAATCTGGTAACCAAAGATGACTGGACTTCACCATCCAGGGGTTCTTTACTATGTGGTCTTAGGCAAGCTACTCTCTCAACCTGAAACCCCCCCCCCCATTCTGTTGTTTTTTTTTTTAAAAAATATTTATTAAGGTTTTTTTAGATATAAAATGCACACATAAAACAATCTTGCTTCTATCACAACAAATTCTTCGCTTCTTTGGACTCCCTCACGTCCCCCTCTCCCATTTACGTCGTTAAAAAAAAAAAAATTTTCCAAACAAATTATCAACTTGTTTACAGTCACATGTCCACACATTCAAATATAATCTAACACTTTTTCCAATAAAATTTTTATATTTTCTTTAATCTCACTTAACATCAAATTTAAATCTAGTTTAGTGGTGGCCAATTTTTTATAATCTAGCATCCTTCTTAACATTCAAACAAATTACAATATTTTTGTAGATACATCTTGAATTTCTCCCAGTCTTCCTCCATCTTTTCTTCTCCCAGATCTCGGATTCTGCCAGTCATCTCGGCCAGTTGCATATAGTCCATCAGCTGCATCTGCCACTCTTCCAGTGTGGGTAAATCTTGAGTTTTCCAATTTTTTGCGATGAGAATCCTTGCTGCCGTTGTTGCATACATGAAAAATGTTCGATCCTTCTTTAACACCCTCTGGCCGACAATACCCAGAAGGAAGGCCTCTGGTTTCTTAGTGAAGGTATACTTAAATACCTTTTTCAACTCATTATATATCATTTCCCAGAAGGCCCCCCCCCATTCTGTAGGGTGAGGAGGGGATAAACTGACATACTTTGTAGGATTGCTATAAGGATTACAAATAAATAGTGCGAGTAGGGCCTTTTGAATGTTTGAAAGTGTTATACAGATGTTAAGTACTGTTAAGTACTATTTCCGTTCCAAGATGGCGGTGCGTTCATACGCTGCGGCTCTGAGCTCCCAATACCTTACCTACTCACGCACAAAACTGGCAAACATCGGGCTCACAAGAAAAATAGAGATAACTAGAGAGTTTCAAAGGTCCCACTGTATACCAAACTGCATAGTAAGACCTCCAGGATCTCTGTGGATTGTTGACGGGAGGGGGAAGTGCTGAAAGAAGCGAAAGAGAAAAGAGCGAAAGCAAAAAGGTGGTTGCAGAGCTGGTCTGTTAACCCGGCTTCGAAAAAGACCCACGAGACCAGCACTGCCAAGTGTCTTCCTGACCAACACCAGATCTCTCGTCCACAAAACTGACGAACTACAGTTGCTGATGGCAGCAAACAAGCTTCTTTGTGAGAGCTGTGTGGTAATTATTACAGAAATTATGGCTACATTCAGCAGTACCAGATGCGGCAGTGGAGCTGATAAATCGAATAATTTATTGCTCTGATAGAAACAGTGATTCTGGTAAAGCTAAGGGCGGAGGAGTCTGTATTTACATACACAATGGTTGGTGCATTAACAGCAAAGTAGCTTACAAGTATTGCTCCCCAGATCTAGAATTGATGGCAGTTATGTGTCGGCCATTTTATTTGCCTAGAGAAGTAACTGTCATAATTATTATAGCTGTTTATATTCCATCCGATGCTAATGTCAGTGCGGCACTTTCTAAGCTATATGATGTCATCTCCGAGCAGCAGCAAATCCACTCAGAGGGCGCCCTTGTTGTGGCAGGGGACTTCAATCAAGCCTGCCTAAAGACGGTTTTTCCTAAGTTTGAACAGTTTGTGAAATTTCCCACTAGAGGACAAAATATTCTAGATCTCGCGTATTCCAACTTGAAACAGGCATACAGGGCAATCCCCTTCCCCCACTTAGGCTCATCCAACCATTCTTCAGTTTTTCTATGTCCGAAGTACATCCCTCTCAGGAGAAGAATTCAGTCAGTTATAAAAACAGTTAGAATTTGGCTAGAGGGTGCTCTTAGTCAGGATTGTTTTGAAAGCACTGATTGGAGTGTGTTTGAACATCAAGATCTGCATAGATACACAGATGCTATACTCTCCTATATTAAAGTGTGCATCGATAATGTAGTATCGCAGAGATGCATTAGACTCTATGGGAACTGTAAACCATGGATGACTGCTGAAGTAAGAGGACTCCTGAAAATCTGGGATTCTGCCTTTAAGACAGGGAATATAGACATATACAGAGAGGCGAGAATAAATCTCAAAAAAGGCATTAAGGCAGCAAAACAACAGTATAAGCTTAAGGTGGAAAATTATTTAGCTGATAACATCATGAAACAAGTGTGGCAACGGCTGCAGCACCTAACCAACTACAAGGGCAATACAAGGAACATGGCTAAGACTGATGCCTCATTGGCAGAGGAACTGAACATCTTCTTTGCTCAGGGTGCGGTTGGTTGGGTTTTATCTTCTAGGGATAATTACCCTATCAAACTTTCACCTCTTCCCCATACCATTCTGACCCAAGAGTCCTGGCCCAGAGATGACTTGTTATTGAGGAGATCTTACCCCTCTATTGGGGAGGCTAGTATGGGGTCTGTGATTCCCACTATTGAAGAGCTAGGGAAGAATGGCAGTGGAGCTAAATATCAAATGGTCGGGGACAGAGGGTGGCACTAGGGAGGGAGTTGTCGTCATGCCACCCCTTGGTATGTGGAGTGCCGCAGGGCGCAATCCTCTCTCCGATGCTTTTTAACATCTTTATGCGCCCCCTTGCCCAGATTATCTGGAGCTTTGGGCTGGGTTGTCACCAATATGCTGATGACACTCAGCTCTATCTGCTGATGGATGGCCATACTGACTCGAGCCCTGACACACTGACCAGATGTTTGGAAGCTGTGGCTGGATGGTTTCGTGGGAGCCGATTGAAACTAAATCCTTTGAAGACAGAGGTCCTCTGGCTGGGTCGGGATGGTATGGGGATGAGGGACCAACTCCCTTCTCTTGCGGGGGCCCAATTAGTGCCATTGCCTTCCGTTAAGAGTTTGGGTATAATTATTGATGCCTCCCTTTCCATGGAGGCGCAGGTTACAACAACAGCCAAGGCGACATTTTTCCACCTTCGCCGCATCAAGCAGTTGGTCCCTCACCTTTCCCGTCCTGACCTGGCCACAGTGATCCATGCGATGGTCACCTCCAGGCTTCACTACTGTAATTCGCTCTACGTGGGGCTGCCCTTGAAGCTGTCCCAGAAACTCCAGCGGGTGCAGAATGCTGCAGCGAGGCTCCTCACAGGGTCTCTGCCATAGGAGCATATTCACCCAGTGCTTTTCCAGCTGCATTGGCTCCCGGTGGAGTATAGGGTCAGATTTAAGGTGCTGGTTTTGACTTTTAAAGCCCTTCATGGCCTAGGACCCTTGTACCTATGAGATTGCCTCTCCTAGTATGCCCCACGGAGGACCTTAAGGTCCATATATAGCAGCACCCTAGAGGTCCCAGGCCCTAAGGAAGTTAGATTAGCCTCAACCAGAGGCAGGGCCTTCTCAACGCTGGCTCTGGCCTGGTGGCACGCTCTGTCTCTTGAGACCAGGGCCCTGCGGGATCTGATCTCTTTCCGCAGAGCCTGTGAGACAGAGTTGTTCCACCTGGCCTTTGGCTCAGAATCAGTTTGATTCCCTCCCCCTTTTTCTTTTTCCTTTCTCCTCCTATGATGAGATTGCTCCCCAATTGTTTTAATATTGTATCTTAATCTTTTAAATTGTATTTTAATCAACTTGTTTTTATTATTGGTTGTTAGCTGCCCTGAGCCCAGTCTTGGCTGGGGAGGGCGGGGTATAAATAAAAAAAATATTATTATTATTATTATTATTATTATTATTATTATTCTCCTGCTTCACTCAAGGGTTTCTTGAAAGTGTTTATGGAAGGCATTATTAGCTGAACTGCTGCACTCTTACAAACCATGTAAGAGACCAATTCAAAAGTTCATATATTTAGTGGATACTTCAGTGCTATTTCTCTAGAAAAAGAGATGCCAGAGCTCACCACGAACGCCTCCCTTGTTCTCTTAAAATGGCAATGGTGCCCACCGGAGAGGTGCTGGAACTGAGGTCTGGCAAGTTCTGGCTGAAAAAAAAAGCCCTGGATATGTGCATAGCAGTGCCATGGCTTTTAAACTGCATCTATTTGAATTATTCTTTTGTACTCCAATATACTATTTCCCTGACCTTTTCAAAATGTAATGTAAAGGCTTTTATCAGTAAGAAATGAACATGGTGATACCTACCCTATTTTCCACTCTATAAGACGCAGCAGACCATAAGACGCACCTAGTTTTTAGAGGAGGAAAACAAGAAAATAAATATTCTGAAGCCAGAACAGCAAGAGGGATCACTGCGCAGCCTGTATTCACTCCATAAGACGCACACACATTTCCCCTTACTTTTTAGGAGGGAAAAAGTACGTCTTATAGAGCGAAAAATATGGTAATTGTTTTATTTGTTTTTTCTTCAAAGATGACATTCCTCTTCTAATTGAAAGCAAAGGGGAAAAAATCTGGTTCATATTGAAAACCTATTCTACACACACACACACACACACACACACACACACACACTGGCCACCTATCTTCGTAAAGCTTGCATTTCTTGATCTTCTGGACTTTACCTTTATATTTACCCACCTAGGGTTTGCCCGCTTACGATACGCCAGAAGTCTTTGGGTTGCACCCCAATGCTGACATTACTTACCAGAGCAAACTTGCAAAAGATGTGTTGGACACCATCCTCAGCATCCAACCCAAAGACAGCTCCAGTGGAGGAGGTGAGACCAGAGAGGCTGTGGTTGCTCGACTGGCTGATGATATGGTGGAGAAACTTCCTCCCGACTACATTCCATTTGAGGTAGGTGTCTAAAATCAGCTGGGTTTGCTTTCTCTGCAGACTTGCCCAATTGAAAGAAAGCCTTTCTATTCTGGGTTTGTTTTTGGATTTTTTTACATTAAAAAATCCAGCTGCTGATATAGTCTAATAGAAAATTATATATCGATGGTATCTAAATTGGCAAAAATGTATAAATCTAAATCAAATACGTGTTGGAAATGTAAAGGGAAAGAAGGTTCTTTTTATCATATGTGGTGGTCTTGTAGTAAGGTTAAAGCTTACTGGGAAATGATACATAATGAAATGAAAAGGATGCTTAAAATAACCTTTGTAAAAAAACAACCAGAAGCTTTTCTTTGGGGAGTTATAGTGACAGAACTACCTAAACTGTATAGAAACTTATTCATGTATGCTACTACAGTGGCAAGAAAGTTACTTGCTCAAGAATGGAAAGAAGCAGAAGTCCCAGCAAAGGAAGAAGGGATAGAAAACTTATGGAATATGCAGAAATGGCTTACTGGAAGAATAAGAAATCAAGAAAACACACACACACACACACACACACACACACACACACACACACAGATATATGAATGGAAATGGTATACAGTATTGAATATTTACAGATAAATTGTAAACAGATAAGAACATTGGCAGGATTATTGTAATAACCTGCAGCTTCATAAGAGTAAATATTTAAAGGAGATGAATAAATGGGCAAATTAAGTTAATTTGGATATGCAGAAGATATTAAAAATAAATCAGACCCACAGAAAGAAGGGGAAGGAAGTCAAGTTTTGAAATGTCAAAATGATTGTAAATCCAGTGAAATGCATAAACTTGAAAAGTATAGGTATGTTTTTTTTAAAATATAATAAAATAAATCCAGCTGCTGAGGAATGAGTTGTAGCTGCAAAATGTGTCAGGTTCAAAGAGGGGAGGAAAATGTGGTTCATGCACCCAGCCTAAAGTACTATCCTGCTTGCCTCCTCCTGCCTCCCCTTCTACTCAATTAAAACTTATCTAAGTTAGTACAGAAGCTGTTTACAACTCCTGGCAGCTTGCTGTATTCTGTGCTCTCATGTCAGGTAAAGGAAAGGCTGCAGCAAATGGGCCCATTCCAGCCTATGAACATCTTCCTGCGACAGGAGATCGATAGAATGCAGAGGATTATTGCTCTGGTGCGGAACACTCTGACAGACCTCAAACTTGCCATTGATGGGACCATCATCATGAGCGAGAACCTCAGAGATGCTTTGGATTGTATGTACGATGCAAGGATTCCTGAACGCTGGAGGAAGGTTGGTGGTACTATTTCCTTCACTGGGAAAAAAAAATGGTGTTAGATCATCAATCTTCTGCACTAAATATGCTGTATTTAGTCATCATGTGCTCCAGAGCATCTAAACATGCACACACTTCTGAAATGGACTCTTTATGACTGACTTTATGACTCATTTTGCCCTACCTGAACAGCATGGTTGTATCTTATGCAGTGCCGGATTTACATATAAGCTAAACAAGCTGTAGCTTAGGGCCCCACTCGCTTGGGGCCCCCCCAAAACAATTAAAGGAAAAAATAACCCTGGATGTACATTTCCAAAATATAAGATAAAAAAACAAATAAAATAAAACCTACATATAGCAACAGTGTTTTGTGTTGTGTAGGCTCCTATGATGTAAGCATTGGGCTAGCCTGCTCCCTAAAATATCACTTCTTCTTAATTGTATTTCAGTTCAACAATTACTTTGATAAAATACATATTTTGTTATGTGCAAATGGCTTTAGATATCTATTAGGTTTAGGTTTTGTTATGTGCAAATGGCTTTAGATATCCATAAACTACCATATAGCATACATTCAACACAAAAAACAGTGACAATTTGTTGTTGACAAAGGACAGCTGGACATATAAAGGGCCCCATTACCTTCAGTAGCTATAGGCCTCATCAAACCTAAATCCATCCCTGATCTTATGCCACTCTGAATCCTAGATCACATGGGAGGGATGGTAAAATGTGATTTCCCCCTCCCCCACATTGTTCCTGTCAGATCAATTCAGTGTCTGTAGAGTCTACAGCAGGAAAGTAAAACCTGAAGCCATCCAGATGTTTCTAGACTATATCTCCCAATTGGTCAGGTTGACTGGAGCTAATGGCGTTCAGCATCTGAAGAGTTATATGTTCCCAATCCCTGTTCTACAACAATTTTTTTTAAACGCACTTAACATATGGACAGCACAATCTTATAAATCCACTTGGGCCTAATTCTCAAAGAGGTGGTAAATCTTTTTCTGGACTGTACCGCTTTAGACTACAGGTGAGATCTCACATGATTTAATGTTCCTCCATACAGGGAGAAGGATCCAAACCTAGCTATCCTTCCTGAAAGCTTGTTTTCTATGTAGTTACACAAACAAATGAAATACCGTGAAAATCCCTGAAATGAAAAGTAATCGACTAGAAATATTATCTTATAGAATTAAACTAAGTAACAAAAATCAAAAAGTTTAAGGAAAAAATTAGAAAAACCTAGATTTGAACAAAGCCTTAATGGGATGCCGGCTACAAACCTCGTTTCACTGAACTATTCAGTTTCCTCAGAAGGAAATAGAGAAACCATAAACCTTAAATGATTTTAAACAAACTCAAGAACAGGGTTGAAACACTCCCCTGAGTTTACAAAAAAGGTTTGAAAACCTAAATAGCAAGTTTTAGACACAGCCCTATTTAAAGAAAGCCAAGCAGTAGTAATAAGGAGTTGAGGACTCAGCTGTGAAAACTCTAGTATTGCCTTTCCAGAAAGGTTTAAAAAAACCTACCGTATTTTTCGCTCCATAAGGTGCACCTGATGATAAGGCGCACCTAGTTTCTAGAGGGGGAATTCAAGAAAAAAAATATTATTTAAAGGGAGCGCTGAGCAGAGCCTGTATGCATTCCAGGCTTTTCTGCAGAAGCCTGCAGAAGCTGCACACTCTTTAAAGGGGCTGCGCGGCTTCTACTGGCTTTTCTACAAGGTGGGAGAAGGGACTGATGCGGCCAGTCAGTCCCTTCTCCCTCCTGAGGAAAAGCCCGCAAGAGCTGCACGGAGCTTGTGTGCGACTCTTGGGGGCCTTCCCCATCTGCCTCCCCCCTGCATTTGCTCCATAAGAAGCACACACATTCCTTGCTTTTTAGGAGGGAAAAAGTGCGTCCTATGGATCGAAAAATACAGTACATAGCACAAATTCAAAGAAAGGAATACACGATAAGCTGTTTTAGATTTTAAACAAACTCAAGAACAGGTCCGAAATGCTCCTTTGGTCTAGATGTGACTGCTGGTGTTAAAGACACTTCAAGTTTGAAGTGGTACAACCCTGACACAACTTTCTGCTCTTGATGATCTGGTCTGCAAAGTTGTGTTGCAAAAGGAATGGGGGACCTGTGGGCCTCCAGTTATTGAGGAACTACAACTCCCATTGTCTCTTAACCTAAGTCGTATGAGGTAGGACTGATGCAAGATGTAATCAGACAATATTTGGGTTCCTTCAATCACAGGTTCCTTATCCCCGTGTTTGTTAGAGGATTGGTTAGAACTAGGCCTTGGAATCTAAATTCTATGATCATCTTTTGGGACATGTCTGTGGCCTTTACATCATCAAAACATTGCTTTGTCTCTCTTTCTAGGCATCTTGGGCTTCCAGCACTCTTGGATTTTGGTTTACTGAGCTTCTTGAAAGGAATAAGCAGTTTCACTGTTGGATTTTTGAAGGGCGACCAAACTGCTTTTGGATGACAGGGTTTTTCAACCCGCAAGGATTTTTAACTGCAATGAGACAGGTTATAGAAAGCCTTTAAAATATCTTTTGTGTGTGTGCATTTTTCATGTTCATGTTTTTCTTACCATCTGAAATGGATAGTAACAGAAATAATATCTGTTCATATGGAAAGAATTGCTTTTGCCTCCTGAAAGCATATGTGTAATGGTTCTAGGGGTTGCTCGTGCATAAACCGGCGCCACACCTGGCTGGGTTGCCTGAGTGAAGCTTTTCTGTCCGGACAGCCACTCGCCCGTGGCTGTCTCAATCGCTGGCAGAATCCGTCAGTGGGCGTTTCTTGAACTTCTTCCAGCAAAGAAGTTCTTTGACGCCTAGTCTCTGCCTACTCTCCCTGCGCGGAAGCCTTCTGCGCAAGGAGGGTGTGGGACAGCGGAGGACCCTTACTCTCCCCGCTGGTCCCCGGCGAGGAGTCATGGGACCGCCTCGCCGATTCCCCCATCTGCCCCCCTTCTCCACTGGTGCTATGCTGATTCTCTTTCCCAGAAGATGGGCTGCCTCTCCCCATCCCGGGACGCTCTCTGGAATCCCTCTGGAGCCCGCTCTCTCCCTCTGGCCCTGATGGCAGTTCCCTGACAATATGGTATCCCCCCCAAGGAATTCTGGGAAGTGTGGTTATACCCCACATTACGGATGGATCTGTCAATATCAGTTCGCTGTTTCTCATGTGTCCATTCTTTAAATCAGTTCTGCACAGTTTGCAGCAAATTGCGATTTTTAATTTTTTTTAAAAGATTGGTATGAAAATTCTTCAGCATTTTAACATAAAAATTTCTCATAAACAAATATTTGTATGCAGTTTTGACTAATGTACACATTTTTGCAAACAATTTATCCTAATATAATGGCTGCTTACCTCTCTCCACGGTGAGCGGTGGTTGTGGTCCGCCGCATTGCCACCTTTCGCTGAGGAGCCTTGCCATTTTCCCAGCAGCTGTTGCCGCCCCTCCACAATTCAAATTGCTCTATCCGTGGCAACCTGGGGGGCGGGGTTTGGGGGAGTGGACCTGAGGAACTCAGTCTTCCCTCAGGTCCACTCCCTGGGCATAAAAGTAGGCTGAAGCTGCCCACAGCAATGCAGTTGGCAAGGAGAGAAGCATTCCATTCTGTTGCGACTGTTATTCCAGTAACTGTCATTTTTAACTGCATTCTGCTTCTGTCTGTTTGTTTGTGAGAGAGGGAGAAGGGCTGCTGAGAGAGGCTTCTCAGGATACTGCTGAGGACAGTGTTGTGAAACAAGACAGTGAAACAGACAGAGGAAGATCCCTAAATGTTAGTAGGGAGAAACTTGTGCAGGATCTCTCTGTAAGGAACAAAGAGAGTGTTGCTGAGGTGAAAGTAAAGAATCTTTCATAAGAAACTGTAAGAACCGAGTGAGGTAAAACTCTGGTGTAAGTCCTAACACAGTTTTGTTTATAAGTCTTAAGTAAGAAGACTTCAATCTACAATTCAAGTGAGAATATACCCATGCTGGAATAAGCACGAGATTGCAAATGTATTTTTTCAGTTAGATGTTTATGAAAGTAAAGTCATTTTGAATACAAAGAGCCTGGACATTATGATAGTCTTTACAAAGAAGCGATCAATCAACTAGAAGAGTTATTTAGCTTCCCAGCTGTGAGCTACTCTGCTACTTTGCATATCATCAAAATGTAATAATAATAATAATAATAATAATAATAATAATAATAATAATAATTTATTTATACCCTGCCCATCTGGCTGGGCTTCCCCAGCCACTTTGGGCGGCTTCCAACCAAATATTAAAATACAGTAATACATTTATATAATATACAGTGGTGCCCCGCAAGACGAATGCCTCGCAAGATGGAAAACTCGCTAGACGAAAGAGTTTTCCGTTTTGGAGGTGCTTCGCAAAACGAATTTCCTATGGGTTTGCTTCGCAAGACAAAAATGTATTGCGAGTTCCTGCGGGTTTCCCCCCCCCTTTTTCTAAGCCGCTTATCCGCTTATCCGCTAAGCCGATAAGCCGCTAAAAGCGCTAATCCGCTAAGCCGTCAATGGGCTTGCTTCGCAAGACGAAAAAACCGCTAGACGAAGAGACTCGCGGAACGGATTCTTTTCGTCTTGCGAGGCACCACTGTATACATAACACTTTGTAGATTGCTGGACTACAGCTTCCATCATCCCTAGCCATGCACTGTGCTGGCAGTGGCTGATGGGAGAAGCAGCCCAACACCATCTGAAGAACCACAGGTATTCCCTTCTCGTTCTTTCGAGGTTGCTTCAGCCTGCGATTTCCACAGGGACATGGGGGCTTCTGTTTACGTGATGATTAAGTAATTAAAAGTCTACTTTGTGAAACTGAATTAACTCTTGGTCCCTCCAGGAAATACTCAAATTAGCTCGCTTTTTACTTCTGGGTTCTGTTAACTGCCTTTTCCGGATCAGACTTGACATGCCTTGCTTCTGGGTGGCAGGGCAATGAAACTGATAATCAGGTGTCAGTGTCCCTCTGAGCCTGTCAAGTTTCCCTTAGCTTGTAAGGCAGATAGAAATTTAATGAAATGTTTGAGTGTCTGTAAGGAATGTTGATGTGCAATGTGGGGAAAATGATTTATTAGGAGATGAACACCTTGACTAAGCCTCAGAGGGAAAAGAGAGGAATGTGTGAGCTACGGTAAATGGGACTTCACCTGGCCCTATTGATTGGTCTGAAGTTATGTAATGCCTTTGCCCGTTGAAATCTATGGTCCCACCTTTCAGCTCCTGCTGTGTTGCTTTTTACAGGAAATTACCCGAGCGAACAAGGGATGGGCACTTGACAGCGTAGTTCTGTGCAATGAGGTCACCAAGTGGATGAAGGATGACATCACAGCTCCTCCCTCTGAGGGCGTCTATGTCTATGGCCTCTATCTAGAAGGAGCAGGATGGGACAAAAGGAACATGAAACTAATAGAATCAAAGCCCAAGGTCCTCTTCGAACTGATGCCCGTGATAAGGATATATGCAGAAAACAACAGTAAGTGTTAAGTCGATACTGGTACATCAGAATATGGAAATCTTTAAATTTGTGGCAGTGTCTGCCCATTATCTCATAGCCGACAGATTTCATGGCATGGCTGAGCTGTCAATCAAATGATAGTGAGTTATGATGTCTTCCTCCAAGGACCAATTTAGATGCTTCCTCTCCTGAATGCAGGCAGCTGAAAAGTCTTATCTGACGTGCTGACTTATTAAGAAGTAGCCCTTACTACATATAGTATTGTCAAATTGTGTGTCAACTCTTTGCACCAGTGTATCCCTGGCATCAGTAGTGCTAGCATGCATGCATTATGGCCTCGCTCACAAAGGAACTAGGACATTGCTAAGAAGGGTGAGAGAATGGATTAATAATGCAACATCTTGCTCACGTTCAAGACCTGACCGGGATCTGTATACAATAAGCCAAGATCAGAACTGCAGTCAGAAGGGCTTACTGGGATCAAGCAGAAGAACCCTCTGCAGGGTTCTGTGAGCGTCCCTAGGTTGTTCTGGGTTCAGAACTAGTTATTCCTTCAAGATCGCCTTCCTTCCTGTGAACATAGGTCAGCTAAAATAAGAAAGCACATGCACTAAAAATAAAAATGGTAAGTCCCCCCTGGAAACAGGGAAGTGTGTGTGTGTGTGTGTGTGTGTGTGTGTGTGTGTGTGTGTAGCCTTTAGGTGCACATAAATGTATCTATCGAGCTCATAATTACATTTGAAATATCTTCTTCAGGGGCACTTGCAAGCACAAGCAACTGGAGTCGTTGGCCTTCATTTTTTTTTTGCAAAAGTTTCTGCAAAACCCACATCTTTTGTTCCAGATGGATTAATTATCATAATTGCCACCATCTGGTTCTGTGTTTATAATTAGTAATGCAGAAAAGGAACCCCTCTCCATTCATGAGCACAGAGCCCGTGCATATAGCCTAGGCTAGGCCTCCCGCTGGGTCTTCTATTTCACTCACAAGCTAAGGTCACTTGGTTATTTGTTTCATCCTGCCAAGAGGTAAGGATGTCTTCACCACATGTTAGGAACAAAATGCAGGGTAATTGGTCATCTTGGTTTGTACAGCAGGGGAAAAGGTCGTTCTTAAACCATTGTTTCAGTACTTTGGCCATGAATTCAAAAGGAGAGTCCGCTGTAGAGGAGGAAACAAATGTCATACTCCTTGAAACGATAGTCTTGCATGCCACTATCCTATCTATGTATCTATCTGTCTATGGATCTATCTATGCAAATTGTGTGGATTAGAGAACAATGGTGTTGTAGTCTCGTTGCTGAGCAACAGTGTGCAGAGCTCAGTGGAGTGGGAGACCAGCCCACCAGAAGGGTCTCTGGTTGGCAGAGTCCGCATCCAAAGTAAGTCCGGTCAGTCCAGTCCTAGGGTCAATCCACGTGGTCGGATGGTCTAGGGGTCAGGGAATCTGATGATCAAGGATCAAGATGAGCAGGAAGCAGCAAGTTAGGACCGGGAACTACAAGTGTTTCCAGCATCTGACTGCTGCTGGAAGCTCTGCTTAAGAAGGCTGAAGCCAGCTGGTTCTCATCAGCACCTTCTCTGTGTACTTGAAGGCTGATCAGCTGAGCCTTCTTACCCCTTCAGGATGTCATTCAGCAGGTGAAACTGACTCCTGGCCAATGACACTCTGTCGTTGTGGAATATACTATTGTGCACTGGTTGTGGATGCAACACTGCTTAGCCCTTCTGAAGTCTATGGACCTAAGCATTTACAAGGGACGTGGGTGGCACTGTGAGTTAAACCACAGAGCCTAGGACTTGCCGATCAGAAGGTCAGCGGTTCAAATCCCCGGGGACGGGGTGAGCTCCCATTGCTCGGTCCCTGCTCCTGCCAACCTAGCAGTTCGAAAGCACGTCAAAGTGCAAGTAGATAAATAGGTACCGCTCCAGTGGGAAGGTAAATGGCGTTTCCGTGCGCTGCTCTGGTTTGCCAGAAGCGGCTTAGTCATGCTGGTCACATGACCCAGAAGCTGTACACCGGCTCCCTCGGCCAATAAAGCGAGATGAGCGCCGAAACCCCAGAGTCGGCCACGACTGGACCTAATGGCAGCGGCGTAGCGTGGGTTGTCAGCACCCGGGGCAAGGAAAGTAATTTGCACCCACTAACCCGGGGCAAGGCAAGTAATTTACGCCCCTAACCCCTAACCTGCCGCAGCTGCCAGCTTCTTCTTGCTGCTGCCTGTGCTGGGGTATTTACGGTAAGGTAGCCACGGTGGCGGCGGCGGGTCCGTGTCAGGTGATCTGAGGCGAGTTGCCGCTGGCGCTGCCGCCCAAATGATGCCGCTTGCCCGGAGGAGGAGGAGGGCAGAGAGGCGAGGAAAATGCAACATGGCCCAGCAGCTGCAGCAGCAGCGGCAGCGGTGGGGCTGTGAGGAGGGGCTGCCTGGCGCGCCCTCCGCGGTGAGCGCTGAGAGCCGCTGCCTGCCAGACGCCTTCAGCCCGGATGCGCGCACAGCTTGTCGGTTCCGCAAGACATGGGGCTCTGCTACAGCCTGCGCCTGAGGCTCTTCGGCGACTCCGGAGTTGGCGAGCGCGCCCCCCCCCCCAGATGTTGCGCCCGGTGCAGCCGGCCCCCCCCTGCACCCCCACGCTACGCCACTGCCTAATGGTCAGGGGTCCCTTTACCTTTAAGCATTTACAACTGGGAATAAGATTGGACTATATGTTAGTGTGCCCTATTTTGTTTTTCCTGGAAGCCCTAGATCTTTCAACCAGAGCCAGGTGCTAAAGACAAATAGTTAGAATAAAAGAACAGGGTGTTTTTAACCTTACCAGCCTTTCTAAAAAAATATTCTACTCCAGGACTTCCCCAAGTTTTCTTTGCTTCAGCACCCTTGTTTCAGGGGATACAGCCACCTTCTTTGTTGCTGCCATTTCTAAACAACTGAGAATCAGAAAGTCTTGTCAGTCTCCTAGAGATCTGCCAGCAGATCCTGATCTATGTTCTGCCCACCAGCCCTGGTGTATTTATTTGTAAGTATATTTCCCCTGAATCCTGCATGTCCATTTTCAGGATTAAGACCAAGCGCAGATGGCAGAAGAAGTTTGCTTGGTGTGAGCAGAAGCACAAAAAGACCCTTGGTCTCAGTAGGCCAACAGAAGAGCCTCACGCTCCCTTCTCCTTTTGCCAACTGCAGGGGTGGGCTTGGTTGCCAAGACACTCTGGGCTGGAAGGAAAGGGGCCAAGTGATGCTTGGTCCAAGAAGGCTGATGCTCCTTTCCCCCTCTGCCAGATGCTGGGTGGCTTTCCTGGCAACGACTTGAAGTGTATTGGCCAATAAACAGGAAGTAGCTAATAAGCATGAATTTATGCATTGACTTTTGGGAGGCTAGATCAGCTTTATAAGCCATAATGGCACCCAGGGATAGGAAGTGAAGAGTAAAAAAACTTGTTAATGTGCTAAAGGAAAATCCAAAATATCAGAAGAGAGATGGGAACCATTATGCATTCTTTCATGGTTTAATTTAAATGATGATTATTATTATTATTTTAAAAAAAGAAGGAATGTCAATCTGCTTAAAATCAACTTTTCACTCTTGCAAGAATATATACTGGGGAGGCTACAAGTTGTAACCAGGTCGGCTGGAGCTAGTCTTGACAGCTAAATGTACGGAATTTGGATCTGCTTCAGCAAGCAAGTCAAAAGATTGAAAGAGCAACTTTAGAAGTGAAGAGAAGACCTCTGGGGTTCATGTAGGAAGGAAGCAGCTGTCAAAATGGATTGTGGGTTGGAGAGATGGACACCCAAAGCCCAGGCTGCTTGGCGTTGTAGAATTCAGCCTGTGCTGCTTGCCTGAAAACAGTCAGTTTGGTTTGAGAAATAAAACCAAACATGAAAGAAATATAAAAGCTGTGAAGGGCACAGTCTTGTGGGCTATTTTCCTACTTTGGGTTTTTGTCTTTTTAGTGCAGTCAACTCTATGGCTAAGGCTGTTTGCTTAATGGAGATTATTAGAGGTAAGCAAGCCTCTCAGGTATGAGTTGCAGCTATGTGAGGGGCTTGAATATTGCAAGACTCTTGTAGGGTCCCTCTCAGAAGTAGGAAGTGGGGTTTGCCCCCACCACAACCAAGTTTCCAAGTGCGGCATTATATATTTTCCTCATAAGAGTGAATAGCAGTCACTTGGGGGGGGGAATTAATATTGCTGACATATTGATAAATCTGCCCATGTCAGCATAAGATTGAGTCCCTGGATCTTATAATTCCTTGTTGCTTCCAGACTCTTCCTATTTTTGAGTGGGGGTCAATTCGATACCGGTAAATTTTGGTCATGCAGTTGTAGTTGCTTGCACAATGAGCCTGCTTCTCCCCAAAACTGGATTTTTTGGAGTAAGGAAGGTCAAGGGGAAATGCACTGGGATGCAGTGACATCTAATCTCCCCACAAACAAATCAGAACAAATGCTCATTAAATAGTCAGCATTGTCTAATCCCCTTGCAAACAAATCAGGATGGATGTGCAGTAAAGAGGCCACCTGGAAGCAAAGCAAACCTTTCCCTAAAGGGTTTGGTCACTGTCTTTGTTTCTAACTTCCTTAGTGCTGAAACCTGCAGTCAGAGACCAACAACTTGATCCAATGTAGAAGTGAACATGGGTGGCGCTGTGGTGTAAACCACTGAGCCTTGGGCTTGCCGAACAGAAGGGCGGCGGTTCAAATCCCCGCAATGGGGTGAGCTCCCGTTGTTCAGTCCCAACTCCTGCCAACCTAGCAGTCCGAAAGCAGGCAAAGTGCAAGTAGATAAATAGGTACCGCTCCGGCGGGAAGGTAAACGGCGTTTCCATGTGCTGCTCTGGTTTCACCAGAAGCGGCTTAGTCATGCTGGCCACATGACCCGGAAGCTGTCTGCGGACAAACACTGGCTCCCTTGGCCAGTAAATGAGTGCTGCAACCCCAGAGTCATTTGTTACTGGACTTTACTGTCAGGGGTCCTTTACCCACTGAAATGAGGTAACTCTGCATCAGATGAGTCTGAATGTTACCTGTTGGTTATAGGAAGGCATCTTCAGGACTTCAGAGAGGGGCATCTAACTACAGTTTGGAGTTCTGCTATAGACTTAAATTTAACTATTTGCTAAAAATTCCTTGGTTTGCAGTTTTAAAAGCAGTACTTTTAAAATAGTTTTGCTGCTGTGTGTTTCTGGAGAGGAATTTCATGCCATATTGGAAGAGATCTGCGTCGAAACTGCAACGCTTTCATTTTACACTTCTGTCTCTAACGTGCCTAGACACCATTTGCTTACAGTAGCTAGATAAAAGAAGGTGCCCATTGTGGCTTCTCAAAAGTAGTGTTGATGCCAACTCCCTTCAGACAATGTACGTGAGGTCTCTGACCTTCAATTTGTGGAGGGCTTTAAATATAGGAATGGTGATGTGCTATAGAAGGGGTGTAGGGTCATAAGTGGCACTGTGGTCTAAACCACTGAGCCTCTTGGGCTTGCCAATATGAAGGTCGGCGGTTCAAATCCCTGTGACGGGGTGAGCTCCCATTGCTCTGTCCCAGCTCCTGCTAACTTAGCAGTTCGAAAGCACACCAGCGCAAGTAGATAAATAGGTACCACTGTGGCGGGAAGGTAAATGGTATTTCTGTGCACTCTGGTTTCTGAGACAGTGTTCCGTTGCACCAAAAGTCATGCTGGCCACATGACCCAGAAAGCTGTATGTGGACAAATGTTGGCCGATAAAGCGAGATGAGCGCCGCAACCCCAGAGTCGGCCACGACTGGACCTAATGGTCAGGAGTCCCTTTACCTTTATAGAAGGGGTGGAGTTTGCAAATTTTCCTCTGCTCCCCCTTGTATGATTGTATTCCTGTAAGGGGAAAGAACAAGGAACTGATGTTAAATCTTGACACATCCAAGCCCAACGTTCTTGTTGCTGCATTTCGGTGGCAATTTTCTCTTTAAATTGGAAGTTCCAGATAGGACACCGATTTTAATTTCATATGGGTTTTTTCCTATAAGATGTTTGCTCTGTTCATAGCCCAATGACAATGAAGTGTTTTCTTCCTTCATCTCCCTAGCCTCGAGAGATCCACGCTTGTACTCTTGCCCAATCTACAAAAAACCAGTTCGGACAGATCTGAATTATATCGCCGCAGTGGACCTCCGGACTACCCAACCTCCTGAGCACTGGATATTGCGTGGAGTTGCCCTTCTGTGTGATGTCAAGTAATGTTAAGAGAACACCTGCATGTTCTTAAAGTGTTGCCCCCCACCCACCCAAGGCTTTTAGAACAGCCTTTTTTTTCTTCACATTCTTCATTTGAACATCCACATCACAAGGAAATAGCTAGGTGACTGGTCACAGGGTTGCTTGTTGCTTTTTAAATATCAATTATATCAAGAGTATTGCTCTATTCTTCTACTTTGACTTTCTTTCAAAGGTTAACAGGCTTTATCAAATTTCCCAGAACTAGAAAGCTCGCTGAATACATGCCCTCATTTATCTCTGAGGGACTTTTTGTGTGTGTCGCTGAAGTGTGCTTGTAAACATCAAGTTAAGTGACTAAGTATATACGCAGAGCAAGCTTTTTGTCACTGTGACCCTCTAGTGTGATAAATAAATGGCAATTTCTATAGAGGAAAAAAAATGGAGTGCCACTTTCCACATAAAATGTACCCCCCATACGCACAGCAGTTTAAACCGAACTCTTGGCATTGTCAAGGCTGGTTTGCGATGTTTCTTCAACTAACCCAGGTTTGGGAGTTCTTTCTGGAACACTTGAAATTCAATGGGCTGCAATTCAGATAGAGCTGCAGCTCTGTTGAAATCAATCAGGAGTTAAGTTATGCACAAACAGCCTCTGGATTATACCCACTCTCCCTGACATAATTATAGGGAATGGAGTCCTTAAGCAAAGTTCTGGATTGTTGTACCAGAATTACTGAAGGCCCCAAAATGGGGAAGGGGGACGCTACCACCATCTCTTTCTGTGCCATTTTATTTTCGTATCTTCACTCTTCATCATTCCTATCCTGTTCCCCTTTTCAAACCTTTCTCACTACTAGTGTAGTTAACATTTCATGTTTGGAGTCAGCTGAAGAGAAATGTAAATCATGCCAAGCAATTTGACTCTGTCACACTTCATGTCAAATCCTATTTCTCAGTTGTAAGCTACTGGGTGAGAGTGTCCAGAATTTGTTTCAAAGCGGCCTGGCTCAGTCTCAATGAAAGAAAAGTCCAAATCCCAAATGTGTTTTGATTATATTTTAAAACTTCCATGTATGTAAGCAGCCTGTGGATAGCAAGAAACTCATTAAAATTAATGTGCAGTGTTTTTGTTCATAGGCATCAAAATTCAAAACTTTTTTTATATGCTTCTTGTCTGTGGTTTTCCTATCTCGTTGCAGAATCAAATATTTGATAACCCTGAACTTTTTTAAAAAATCCAAGTGGCCAGCCCTCCATTTTTCAGTGGTTCAGTATATGAGTGGCATGCATTACTTTCTAGGTTCAACCCCCAACACTTCCAGTTAGAAATAGCCTTGGACTCACTTGGGAGATTGGGGACTCTCCTTCCTTGGAGGTTTTTAAGCAGAGGTTGGCTGGCCTTCTGCCATGGATGCTTTAGCTGAGATTCCTGCATTGCAGGGGGTTAGACTAGATGACCCTTGGGGTCCCTTCCAGCCCTGTGATTCTGTGACTACAAAATGCCTCTGCCTTAAACCTTTGAGTGTTTAAGACCAGTCAATAGATAATATTGGTCAGATAGACCAGTGGTCTGACTTAATATATAAGACACCTTACATATTCAGGGTAAAGCTCTGAAATGCATGGATATTGTTCAAATGTCCAGGAGCTAAACTGAGACAAGGCACGGCTGATACATGACATTTCACTGCCCTCCAGACTCCATTCTCCCATAGCAACTGTTCAGTGATCTTCTTAATCCAAATACCTATATAAAAAACCCTAGTCTTCCCTCTCTTGCTTTAGCTGTTCCCCTATATGCAAATTCTTTCATGATTTGAACTTTTGAAACTGAATAAATATTGCAAAACACTTTGTGGAAATGTGCCTAATTGATTCAGAGTGAGTTGCTGTGTTATCTTGGCATAGAGCTTCACCTTCCTGAGGGTGAAGAATTATTGGTTCTTTTGTATTGATTAGTGATCTTTAAAGACATTGACAATGGAGAGCAGCGTAAGTTAGTCACACTTTGTACATGGATTCACTTGACACAGGACTCTGCTGGCAAAAGAAATTCTGAATGAGGACTGAAATTGAGGCAGATATAGCATAGTGCACTCATCATTGTAAGGGGTGCTGCAGTGGTTAGCGGATATTTTCGCATCCAGAAAATATTTGCAGGTAGTAGGATGAAAGTGACTTGCATATATCACCGGAGAACATCAAGAGCTAGAGCGACCAAACAGAGGAAACACTGCTTTGTATATGAACACAAATACACAATCACGAATTTGTAGGAATCTAACATTTCCATTTATGATTATGCGCAAAAGAGAAGTCTTTACTTTTACAAAAAATGAACGCTGAAATCTGTTTTCGAACCACTGATTGTAATTGGCGTGTTGATAAGTGATTGACATTGTAGAATGCCATTTGTGTGCTTGTGGAAAGCATTTAAATACAAAGTCAAATTTATTAATATTGGAACACATTCGAAGAAGAATGTGAACAGTTTTTTGTTTATTCCAGCAGTATGGGATGTTGCAGATTGCACTGGCAAATCTGCTTTGATGGTACCAGACGAGAGCAAGTCCTTTTTAGAAAGTTTCTATTGCCTCTTTGTTATTTAGGTAGGCAGATAAGGGATTGGCAGCTCCTGTTCTAGATAACCAGACAGATGTTCTTGGTCTGCATCAGGCCTGGAGAGCTTGTGACTCACTAAGCTGAACACAACTAACCAACTATGCAAGGTGGCCCACTAAGGTCTTGGAGGAAAAGCCTGTTTGTGCCTGAGACTGCAAGAAATTGGAGGTATTAAGAACCTAACAGACCACAGCGCATGTCTGGTGTGTTGATCTGGACTTGGTGGGTCACCTGCTGTGCAAACCTGACATGCATGTAGCTCTTGGCTGCTTTCAAATTTGTTTTGCTCTCCTGCTTTCTCCATTCAGCTCCAAATACAGAGTTTGGAATAGAAAAATCAAAGTGAAGGCTGTGCTTGAGCCTGTCCACATGTGGTCTTTGAGCACATTTCTTGCCTTTACTGCATTTTCTGAGCAGCACAAGGAAATCATGGAGCCCCATTCTGCACTATGCTATTTTCAAAAGCAATATATAGCTCTGATCTTTACCTTCCCTTCACCTGCGAATCACCACAAATATACGTCTAAAGTTCAGGTAGGAAATTCATTCACCATTGAATTCTGACTGCAAAGGACCTATTTTACTCAATAATTGGGGGAAAACCCCCCAGGAATTGTGAGTTTATCTTGCCCTGTATGTTATGCACTGAGTGAGAATGTAATTGCTAAATATAATTGTGAGATTGAGTCCACTTTTCTTTTCAGCAAATTTGCTTTACTGTTCTCTTTACAGCTCTTCCCTTCCTTTTCCCCTTTCTGTCACCTCTTAATCTCTATTCTCACATCCTTTGCCCCATCTCAACATGAAACTTGATTTTTACTCATCTTATTTTGCCATCCTTTCCTCATTCCATGGTTCATTGTATTCTGTAGTTATCCCCCCTCCCCTGCAGGAGTTTGAAAATAGCCAAGAACAATGTGTTAAGAAGCCAGGGTTTTGCTAACTCCTTAACCGATTAAACTCTTGGTAAGTCATTGCTGGTGATACGGAATTGATCAGTTGAGTCTAATTATATGCCATCTTTTCATAGCGAGAGGTGCCCAAAAGCAGCTTACAACAAGCGTTCCAAATGTCAAAATACAGAGCATGGGGTTGGGAGAAGTCAGTTAACAAAACATATCAATAAATTCCAAAAGGACAAAAATAAACACAGAATATATTTGATACTACAGGAGATATGAACTAGGCTTAAATACAAAGCAAAAGAAAAAGGTTGACCATAAAATTCTAGGTGCCAGTGCTGCTGAATCCCAGGGAACAACCACAGGCAACACTCGGCTAATAATGTTCTAAAAAAATATTTGTAGCATGTATTATTTCAGAATTCTTAAACAGAAAATATCCCAGGGAACATCAGCCGCCTAGCTTAATTAAGAGGGGAGAGGACTTCTCACCAGGCTAGATGACATACACCTGGAAAAGTCTTCCTTCCTTTCATTTTATCCCTGGGTAGTTTACAACTTGCACAACAAATCAAGATCATGGTGACCATTACGATATAAAACTCTTTAAAACATCAAATAAAAATTCCTCACAAAGTTATGGTAATGCAGGAGGATATCTATGTGCTCATTAGCAACTATCCTTGTTACACCCACACCTTCCAAAGGCCTGGGCAAAAGGGATGACATAAAGAACAGCACACCACAGGGCACATGGAGGTGATTCATTTTTTTAATTGGCCTGTCTAAGTTCAACCGTCCTATGCAATTGTTTAAGTACTTTGCTAAGTTTAACTCACTTCTTTCAGGATCAAGCAGCCTCCAATATAGCCATGATTTTGAAAGCTCCAAGGAGAAATATCCAATTTTAATGCAGTAATATAAGATAGCATTACGGATGATTGTGTATAGTACCAAGGGTTTATAGGAATAATTTCTGCAGGTCTGTAATGGTCTGTAATATAAATTACAATAGGATATAACAGGTTCTTGATACCTTAACTCAAATACTTTTTCCAGAAACTCAAAATCACCTGGATAATTTAATACCTTCTTATCCTATCTTCTGTATCAATACAAGGTGGCTTTTGAGGTGCTAAATGTCTATAAACAATATGTTGAGGTGATCCTACCTCAGAAACCTACTTTAGGCTTGCGGTGTTTCACTTTCCCCCAATTCACTTTCACTGTGATTGCAAAGACTCCAGTGCCATTTTAATGAAACTCTTAAAACACAAACAACACCGGCCCTCATTGGATAGGCAGGATGAAATTCCATTATTTTAGTAGAATACATGGAGTATGAAATGGTACGTGTTAGGGCAGAAAATTTTACATATTGCTTAAACCCATTTTTGGGCCAGATATTACAAAAGTGTGGAGGGTTAAAATGCTGGAAATAGGAGCTTTTGAATTAAAACAGGTGTAGGGGTGTGTGTGTGTCTGTGTTTGTGAAAGTATTCAGAGTGAAATGAAAACTGTTTTCATGGCAAAAGATGTTAGCTGGATGTTGTTAGATGCTGTCCATACAAGAAGCAGCAGATTTGAACAGCAGCTGTAGGAACTACATCACAAATATTCTGCCTTTGTTGTGTGTGGTTTACCTTTCCCCACACTCCAAAAATTGAAGTATTGAGATCTCTCTCTCTCTCTCTCTCTCTCTCTCTCTCTCTCTCTCTCGCAAAAGCTAAAAAGGAAAACTTCATCCACTACTAGTTTCTGCAGGATTATAAGCTTAAAATAATGCTATAATGCAAAAATATAAAATGAAAATATTGAGGGAAACGTATTAATCAGTGTCTTGTCCCCCAAGGCCTCCTGCCAATAATGTAAAGCTTCTGTAGACTTTTGTGTGTGTGAATTAAATAACTATTCCTATGTCCAAAAACAGGGAGATGAGTGTAATGAGTGTCATTCACTACCTCGACAGCCGGCAAAGGAAGGGGCAGAGGAGGGAGAGGGACGAGAGGCTTCTCAGCATTTCTTCCAGTTTTTAACTCTTTGCCTTGTTGGTCCTTGGGATTCCGTGGCATTAGCCGCAGAATCATGGTAAGCAGTCAATGATGTTGGGAAGGGATTGCGTCCTCGATGATACATTTCTCTTGTTGTTTAGAATAGATAGTGCGAAGCCCTTCCATGTCTCTATGCTGTGCAACATGACACTTAGTTCTTTTCTTTGAAATTGCCGTGTTTTGCTGATTCGCTTTTTATGGAGAACCCAGAAGTAGTTGTTGCCAAATTATTGCACTCCAAATTTTTCTGTGTTGTCCCCTCACATTTTTTCCATACCTCAATGACAGTGCTATAAAATAAAATAAAATAAAATAAAATAAAATAAAATAAAATAAAATAAAATAAAATAAAATAAAATAAAATAAAATATAAAATAAAATAAAATAAAATAAAATAAAATAAAATAAAATAAAATAAAATAAAATAAAATAAAATAAAATAAAATAAAATAAAATAAACTGCAGGGCTGATCTGCCCAATGTGGATAGGCTAGGTCAGGGGTCAGCAAACTCTTTCAGCAGGGGGCCAGTCCACTGTCCCTCAGACCTTGTGGGGGGCCAGACTATATATTGAAAAAAAATAATGAACCAATTCCTATGCCCCACAAATAACCCAGACATGCATTTTAAATAAAAGCACACGTTCTACTCATGTAGAAACACGCTGATTCTCGGACCGTCCGCAGGCCAGATTGAAAAGGTGATTGGGCTGGATCCGGCCCCTGGGCCTTAGTTTGCCTACCCATGGGCTAGGTGCTACCGGTGGTTTTTTTTTAGGATGGTTGTGTCTTCAGTTGAAAGTTTATTTCTTTCAAGATCAGCCCGTTCTTTTATTTCCTCTTTAGTATATCTGGAAGATGAGGGATGGATTGCTCCCCGTAGCAATGGGTGGGTAGATAAAATTACTGATTTCCTCCCATAATTTCTCCTTCACCTTAAATAATAATTTAATAATTAATAATTATGATGATTAATATTGATTATATAATTAATATTAATTATATAATTTTATTTGCACACGCCTGCCCCACCCCAATCTGACTGGGTTGCCCCAGCCACTCTGGTGCTTATTTTGCTATAAGAAGGGGAAACTAATGGATGGAAATAAGTACATGATGTCTCTTCCCTGTGTGAGCAAAACCTGACAATGGGAAATGCATCACTGAACAGGAAGAGATTAGAGAGCAAGAATTTATGAGGAGGAAGCCTTTAATTAACATTGGAAAGGGTCCCTTGCTAGAGTTATTTGAGAGTAATAAATATAGAAAAAGCTTGGCTGTTTTAGATAATGTTTTAAATACTGTGTAGAACCTCTGGGATGTATTTAAATGAATAATTGCACTAGCGGAAATAAGTGCAACAGTTTCTTCTAAAGCAAAGGGACACCCCCATTTCCCATGCCCAACTGCACCCTCCTAAAATCAGCCCTGGAAGGTCAGGAGAACCCCAAAACAGTGCTTGAGGAGAGGAAGAAGAGGGATTGTTCTGCTGGGCAAATGTATGATGTCCTTCATACAACCACCTATTTTTAATTACACCTCCAGCTCACTGAAGAAATGTACATGCCTCTGCAGTACTGAAGGATGGTGTTGTGGAAGCAACAATCCTTTCCTTGCTGCTCAAAATCTAAAATAATTAAGATTCATCAGGAAAATTGGACCACAACAAGACAGTTGTGGCAGATGCAGGGCTTCCCTGGAAAACAGGAGTCCAACCCCTTTTATTATTATTTATTTTGAATAAATTTTTATTAAATTTTCCACCATAATAACACAAACCACAAAGCAAAATGATACACAAAAACAGAAAAGGAAAAAGAGAAGAAAAAAAAAAACAAAAAAGAAAGGGGAAAGGGGGGGGGGGAACAATAAACAAATAGACAATAATAACAAACTTAATTCTTCACAAATCCAACTTTTTAAACACCTTAATTGACTTCCTCAAATCCCTCCCTTCTGAGTTTCCTTGTAATTTAAAAGTAACAGCTTTCCAATATCATTATTAAACTAAAACAATTTCCAATTATAGTCATCTTATTCACTTTTCTTGACATTCTGAATCCCATTTATTTAATTATAACTTAATTTGTCCTAGGCCTATTTGTTTCTTTCAAGTAATTTCTAATTTTTTATATTACAATATTTATTCAAATAGTCATTGAATTTCCTCCAGTCCAACTTATTGTTGCCTCTTCCCCTGGTAATAATCCAAATTCACAAAATATGTGGTGCACCCTAATCTTGCTTTGGAGTTTTCCTACCCCCACCAATGAAGTTGCAGAAGGGGTCAGGGCAACTCAGAGCATGAGTGTCAGAGGAGAGCAGCTAATTCGTTTTGTATTGTTGAACATTGTGAAAGCTGTTGAGAACTGATTCATAACCTTGCCTACCCTATCCTGGATGATGCTTTGGGCCACGATTGTAGAGAATAACACTGGGATGCAACAGAACCCCAGGAACAGGGTTCTAAGCATTGCATTTCTGTCCTATGTCAGTGTTGTCTTGAATAACAACAGGTTTCTACCACTGCCACCACCCTGATTTAAAAAATAATAATAATTGAAGAGAAATGTGGAAATGAACAGTATTAAGTGCAGCTCTGGTAGATTCTGAGTTATGGGACAGGCCTTGTTTTGAAGGCAGGTCCACCTAATGTGGTGGGGTAGACAGCAGCTTAAAGCACCAGTGTTGGAACATGGATTAGGATTCACCCTTCAGATCTTGGAGCACCAGCCTAGCTTGTTCTTGGTTTCTCCTCTGCCACTAACGTCCATGCAGCTACCTTCCCTGCTCAGCCTTGGGTGAGTCATGGAACTGTGGTAGGCAATGGGTAGTGTGGGTCAGAGTATGGGATCTTTGTATTTCATGGGTCTTCAGCTGCCCAAAGATCTTGACTCAGAGCCTCAACTTGGGCAGCTGTTGTGTCTTCTCCCCCCTCTAATATTGTGGATCCATCTCAGAACAGCCTCCTCCCTTTTGTTGATTACCTCCCCGATACAAGTTGTCATGATGAGCTCAGATAGTTGTCGTGGAAGTTTCCTTTCTCGTTGGCCCAGGCTGCAAATCTCCCGACTTGTTAGCATAATAACAGAAGTATTTCAAGTAGAAATAATGCACAAATGATTAGGTAATGAGGAGACGGTGATGGTGGAAATCACTGCTTAGAAATTGTTAAATGATAATACATTCCCCCCAAACCCAGATCAGACAGGCAAAGAAGAATTTAATTTTCTGCCCACTTAAATGTACAGAGAAATGTCTTCTTTTCGGAGTGCTATTTCATTGGCCATCTAATTGACTAGTAAATAGAAACTTCAGCTTTCCTTTTCCTATGCAGCTTGCAATTTCTTCCCTGATTTCTGCATAAGTGTGCTTTGTGAGGCTTCCTTGATGTGATTCTGAACCCTGTAGTGTGTGGCATGCATACGGTAGCCAGCTATGATGCGTTACGAATACTTGGAAGAAGAAGAACATCAGCTTCAAGGGCTGTTAACTAATTCATGCATTGTTTCGTCTTGTTTTAAAATCTCTCTGTGTAGGAATTGCTAAAACTGCTGTAAATTCCTTTCCAGATTGTGAACAATACAGTATATGCATTACATTATCGCAATGAGTCCCAAGCTCTGTGCTAGGGCACACATGCAACAGAACTTCTAGTGTGCCAGAAGAAATAAAAGACTCCCGTGATCCCAAAGTGCCCAGAAGAGACTGACGCCCACATCTCTGCATGATTTACTGGGATTGCCTCTTTCCAATCAGCCTCAACTCAGGGTGATTGGATCATATAATCCCTCCCAATGATGAGACATAGTAGAGTGAGGCATGCCTAGAACAGTGACTCGTGCAGTTCTAAGGGCGCTTCCAGACAACCCGTTTCTTGTGCATTCATCCTCGTTGGTTTTGCAGGAGCCAGTGTGGTGTAGTGGCTAAGAGCAGTGGATTTGTAATCTGGTGAACCGGGTTCACTTCCCCGCTCCTCCACATGCAGTTGCTAGGTGACCTTGGGCTAGTCACGCTTCTCTGAAGTCTCTCAGCCCCACTCACCCCACAGAGTGTTTGTTGTGGGGGAGGAAGGGAAAGGAGAATGTTAGCCGCTTTGAGACCCCTTCGGGTATTGATAAAGTGGGATATCAAACCCAAACTCTTCTTCTTCTTCTTGCAGGGAGATTAGATGACACTGGCTATTCTCAGAATCACAGACTTGAAGGGACCACAAGGGTCATCTGGTCCAAGCATCTGCCATTCAGGAATCTTTGGCCCAATGCCAAAATCCTGAGATTAAGTCCCCCGTGCTCTACCGACTGAGCAATGAGCATTCATTCTGATTTGCTTATGCGGATTTGTTGTGCTTGCAACATTTGCGTCAGCAACATTGCATCATTTTCCCTACCACAAAAAGTCAGATCTTTGGGGGGGGGGAGCGGGTTTGCTGCGCAAGACCTCCTAATCAATTACAATGGTGCAAGCTGAATTTGCAGGCGTATGATTGAATCCCACCCCAAAACAGTGACGGTTTGGAAGCACCTTAAGTTCTCACGGAATAGCTCTCGCTGTTTTTCTACATTCCCGCTAATATGCGCTCAGCCACCGGAGTTGGAAGCAAAGTATAAGAACATAAGAAATTCAGGCCACAGCAGGGACTGGATCAAGCCAAAGGCCCATCTAGTCCAACAATCTGTTTTCACAGTGGCTAACCGGATGCCTATGGGAAGCCCAATAGGATAAGGCTACCAGACGTCCCCGTTTCTCAGGGACAGTCCCCGGATTAACAAATCAGTCCCCATACAAAATCCATTGAAATTGGAAAGTGTCCCCCTATTCATTGAAAAAAATCTGGTAACCTTGCAATAGGAGGACCTGAGTGCAACAGTACTCTGTTTACTTATGGTTCCCAGTGACTTGTATCTAGTGGCATTCAGCCTCCAACGATGGAGGGAGAACATAGCCATTATGGTTCATATCTTGGAGGCAAGACAACTAGATTTAAAGGGGTGATGCCTTTCACATCTCCAGAAATGTGTGTCCCCCACCCCCGTTACATAGGTATAAAACACTCAGAATTTAGGACTGTAAAAGCCATAGAGCATTGTGACTTTTATTCTCTCTGAAGTTCTGAAACTTGCTCCTGTCCCTAGTCAGCACAATTGTGCTCTAATTCCAGCTTTGGTTGGAGCTATGAACAGGAGCAGGCCTCCTAGGGAGTGGGAATACACTGCAAAGTTCGAATCCCTGTGACGGGGTGAGCTCCCGTTGCTCGGTCCCTGCTCCTGCCAACCTAGGAGTTCGAAAGCACGTCAAAGTGCAAGTAGATAAATAGGTACCACTCCGGCGGGAAGGTAAACGGTGTTTCCGTGTGCTGCTCTGGTTCACCAGAAGTGGCTTAGTCATGCTGGCCACGTGACCCAGAAGCTGTACGCCGGCTCCCTTGGCCAATAAAGCGAGATGAGCGCCGCAACCCCAGAGTCGTCCACGACTGGACCTAATAGTCAAGGGTCCCTTTACCTTTATGAACAGGAGCAGGCCTCCTAGGGAGTGGGAATACACTGCAAAGTTTTGTTGTACATCACACTATATGTTTAATGCACATTCAAAGCACACATTCTTTCCTTCAGAGAATTCTGTGTGCTGTAGTTTACCCCTCACAGATTTACAATTCCCAGCAGCCCTGAACAAACTAAAGTGCCCATAATTCTTTGAGGGAGGAAACGTATTTCGAAGGTGCTTTATAGTGTGCACCCAGCCTTATTCTCTCTAAAAGTGAACACTTTTGGATACAAGAGTGAAGTTTCTCCCGTTTTTAGCCAGGAAAAAGGTGTGCCTCGGGTATTTACACGTTTCAGCAACATTGCTTATTAAGAAGGCGTTTGTATTTTTTTGAATATGGAGTTATGGGGGAAATGGTTTAAGAATGTGATGCTTGCCTTGCAGGATCAAATCAACTGCATTGCCTCTGAATATGGAAGTTGATAGACTTCTCCCCCTGGCCATTTTTCTAATCCTTTAAAAAAGTCAGGCTAATGACCATTATCACATCTTATGGTATTGAATTTCAAAGGTGAACTGCACTGTCACACAGAAGTGTTTATTTGTGTTAAACATCCAGAAGGATGGGCTGGGTTCCCCAAATGGAAATGGTAGGCTTTTGGTTTTAGAATGAGGCTTGCGCGTGTCAATTGTGGTACGCTAGGATATTCTTTCCCCTCAAATGGTGATCACCTTGAGAAGACTGTGTGAATTTTACCTCTGGTGGATAGATGTGGCACCTTCTAATAGGGATCACCAGAATACATTCCTAACCCTATTAGGTTTGAATTCTTGAGAAAGATTGCTTTTCCAATTGAGCAAACAATATTGGTCTACTATGAATGATTGTATCTTGGGTAAGAAATCTGACTTATGAGTGTGCATTTTGCCCATGTGTGTAGCTCTCAGACTAGAAAGCCCCCAATTTCCCCATGCTTAGGAACTTTGGAACAAAGCAAGATTTCAAATGACTGTTTCCTAGTCCTTGTTAATTAGAGACTTCTTGTTTAATTGCCATTCATGTCAAGGGAGGAGAAAGGCCTTATGGGTGTGGCTAAAATACTTCTTTATATCTTGGCTTTTAATGACCGGCAATTGTCAAAAGCAGGCCACTGTGTTCTATTGTAGGGGAACATAACTTTTGTATTTTTATTGGGGTTGAGTGTAAAGGTGTGGGGCCAAAAAACTGGTAGGGCCTTGAAGCTGTGGGGAGCTGCCGATTCAAAAATTCGATGTTTGCTATGTGTACTCATTGTTGACTGAGAGTTGCCAAATTGTTCCATGAAAATGGTGAATTGTGTGTTGCCTTGCTTGGAAGGCAATAATTTGGATGGAAGGGGTGGGCTATGGATATTTGAGCAAATGCTGAAATATAAAGTTGCTTCCATGCTGCACTGTTTTTAGTTTTAAAACTGAAGCATTTCCTGAGGTTCTTTCATCACTGGATCTCATTTGTATGTCAGTTCCAATGCACAGTACCAGTTCCCACAATTTTCCTCAGCATGATTCTCAATAAGCATAATAAGAACGTGTAGTGTATTGCCACTTAGAGCAAACATTTGAAGCAGAGGCTCATACCTTTGACTTGTCAGCCAAGCCATTATTTCTGCTGTGAACTCTTGCAGATTCCTAATATTACCAAATGAGCCCTATATATCCTTGTCTGGCAAGAGATGTCAAGAAGGGTGAATATGATTTCTTGAGATGTTATCATTATTTTAAGGCAAAAAGCTTCCAAGAAGGTGATAGCAGAGCAACAGTGAGAACCTATTCTATTTGGGGTGGAGGGAAAAGTCAAACACAAGACTGAAGCCTGACTGACAGGACTTCTGGGGCAATGAAAACTGTGAAGCTTTCGTTTGTGCATGTATCTACATTATTACCATGTCGAGCACTGCCACATTGAAAAGAAAATATGCCGGGTGCGGGGAGATGCAATGCCGCTTTCAGCAAATCTTTATTTCAGGAGTAATAGGTTAGTAGTCTTAAAAAGAAGAATCAGTAGCAGGGCTGGATTGTAGTTTTGACAATTATAACCGAAAGGCTTTCATCAGTAATGTCTGCCATAAACTTCCTGCATGGCAAAGGTCCTGTAAACATCCCTCTTGCGCAACTGGTCCTCCTATCCATGCCAAATAAAGAGGTGTCATAATAACATTTGTCTGCCTTGCTTTTCATTTGCAGCTGCTGTCTATTCTATAATACAATGACTACAATAACATTAACAATTGATTTGGGGTAGGATCAGGGGCAGGTGTTTCCTGGGTCAGGGTGGTGATGGAGAGAGCTAACAGCCCTAGGAACTAACAAAATGCCTTATCCATTCACAAATCTCAGCATTGTTCTGGTTTCTAAGAATTCCCAAGCACCACTGGAAACTTTCCTTTACTTGGATCATATAATGTTTTTCAAAGTGTGTGCTAATCTATTATGGAACGCTGGTCTTCACAGCCTTGGAATTCATTCTGCACTGTTACGTTTTTGTGATGTACCACACTGGGACCGTTGTATATTATATAGCTGGATTTTGTTGGGAGAGGAAGAAAAGGCCTCTGTGGCTTTCTTCAGCCGCTGCCAATGTGTCTTTGTCATTTAACCAGGTAGGTATAGCTTCTTCACATCTGATCCACAAGAGAATGACTGGGTCTTCAATCAAATGCAGCCTGACCAAACTGAATGGGTTTGTCTGGGAGCCTCTATTTATAACAAGATAAAAGTTCGCTTTCACCACCACCCACGTCTGTACATTTTAGGAAACTTTGTAACATTTTGTGATTTTTTTCCAAAGCTAACAGTTACAATACCGGACCGGGCATCTCTATAGCGCTTTCGAATGTTCAGGCTGCTTCACCTCATGGTGAAAATATAATTCATTCTAGACTGTAGAAGTAGTTCGAAACACTTTCATGGCATTCTGAAGCATTTGCTTTCTGGGTGGAAAGTGTGCCGAAAGCACGTTCGCCACCTTCAGTGCATGCCTTTCTTTCAACTTCAATAATTCTTTTAGCAGCTCTGCGGAGTGGCCATTATCTCCCTATTGCCAAATCGGGTGGGACTAGGCTGAAAGAAAAGTGCCCTGCCAAAGGCTATCTATTGAATTAATTGATGATGTGAGACTTGAATTTGAAAGTTTGGGAAGGGTACCATAGAACGTACATGAGGCAGGCAGGTGTTGCCAGTCCCAGACAGGGGTGTCAATAGAATCTGGGCCTAGGTAGCTCAAATTTCCGCCCAAGATACCTGAGGCTGAAGGATTTTGTCCCATTTGCAGATCCAGTTAAAAATAACCCAGTGCATGTTTTGCCGTTCAAAACTCCCAAATTTTGGGTCATGTCTCGCCTTTGCGAGGGTGTGGGTGCAACTAAAACTTTAACATGTACTCTATAAATATCTGGCCTGTTCAATTTGTGGCCCTTTAAGGTTTCCAGTTTCAAAAATAGGCTGTTGCAAGTAATAATAACAATAATTATTATGAGGGGTGACCACTTGGTGGCAGCAAAATCTAGCGATGCCGTATCATGTCGTCTGAGAGTAATACTACTTTATTTCAGATAAGATGTAGAAATCTTTCTGCAGTGTATTTACTTCTGCATGGTTTAACCTGAGGAAAATAGGGCGGTGCTAGGAGGCCCGTTGTACTGGCAGTTGCTGTCATTTCCTACCTCATCTTCATTCATACCATAAAAGTTTACGAAAACACTGCAAGCTTGGGTGCATTTTTCAGTATTTGTACATGCTTAAAGAGAAAGTGAGAAGCATACCTGTTTCCTATTTTCTCTTTCTAAAAATCCCCTTCCTTTAAGATATCACGACTGGGTTACAATTTATTTAGCAATTTCTTCCACCCCACAGTTATATTAAGCTTTCTGAAAGCAGAGTGAGAATTGGAGAAGTTTTCGGCAAGTCCTCATGCCACCATTTATTACGTTGTGGAGCGGAGAGGCATTTCTTGACAAGGGCTGGGAAAATCAATAGGACTTTAATGTGGGGGGTAAACCTTTTTGTATTGCCAGCTGTTATCCCGTGAGATGAGATGTCATTGGGCTTTCATGTAGAAACCTCTTAACACAGACCATGCTCTTAAACAGTACAACAGCAAGTGCCTCAGTCCTGTGACAGCAGTGGTTATCCAAGTGTCAGCAAGGTAAGCCAAAGGCCGGTGGACTACTCTTGTCCTCAACTTTAAGAGAAAGACAAAGGTGAGATCAAGATCACATGGTCACCAGGCAGGATGCTTTAACTCTCCCTGTGAGAGGAGAGACTGTTAGGTATAGCTGGTTTAATCAACACTGACATGAAAATGTATGTGTATTAATGAAGGTTTAAAATGGAAAATGGCTGAATGTGTGTTGCCAACATTGGGTCCCCCCCCCCTTTTAAAGTTTTTATTTATATTTTTCAGGTTTATACATTTCATTAGTTTTACAATCATTTTAACATTTCAAAGTTTGACTTCCTTCCTCCTCTTTCTGCGGTTCCTTAAATTTATTTTTTTATATCTTCTGCATATCCCAATTCATTTAATTTGCTCATTTAATTATCTACTTTAAATATATACTCTTAGGAAACTGCAGGTTATTACAATAATCCTGCCATTGTTTTTATCTGTTTGCAGATTTAGCAGTAAATATTCAATAAACAATTTCCATTCTTTATAAAATGTTTGTTAACTTGATATCTTATTCTTCTGGTAAGTTTTGACATTTCTGCATATTCCATAAGTTTTTGTATCCATTTTTCCTTTGCTGGGACTTACTCTTCTTTCCATTTTTGGGTGAGTAGCATTCTTGCTGCTGTAGTAGCACACATAAATAAATTTCTATACAATTTAGGTAGTTCTGTCCCTATAATTCCCAAAAGAAAAGCTTCTGGGTTTTTTTTTTACCAAAGTTATTTTGAACATCCTTTTCAAGTCATTATATATAATTGGGAACATTTTGGTTTTTTTCAATGTTGTTATCAAAAGGCCTCTGAGCTTCTTAATGCCTTAATGAGTAACTGTTGATTGTTTTCTACTCTGTGCTGAGAGTAAAAGAATTCTGGAAGATGATATAATATGAACTGAAAAAAAAGTTTCAAATAACCTTTTTTTTTTTTTTAAAAAAACAAAACCCCAAAGCTTTTCTTTCAGGAGTTCTAGGTGACAAAATTCCAATGAATCAGAAGACAATTTATGTATGCGACCACAGCTGCTCAGATGTTATTAGCCCAGAGATGGAAAGAAGGCAGTATCCCTACCAGAGAAGAGTAGCAGATTAAGTTAATGGACTGTGCCGAACTGGAAAAAATGACCGGAAGAATCAGAAACCAGGAAGACCAAAATTTTAATAAGGAATGGGGAAAATATATAATTTACCTTGTTGCTGTTGTTTAGTCGTTTAGTTGTGTCCGACTCTTTGTGACCCCGTGGACCAGAGCACGCCAGGCACTCCTGCCTTCCACTGCCTCCCACAGTTTGGTCAAACTCATACTGGTAGCTTCGAGAACACTGTCCAACCATCTCTTCCTCTGTTGTCCCCTTCTCCTTGTGCCCTCCATCTTTCCCAACATCAGGGTCTTTTCCAGGGAGTGTTCTCTTCTCATGAGGTGGCGAAAGTATTGGAACCTCAGCTTCAGGATCTGTCCTTCCAGTGAGCACTCAGGGCTGATTTCCTTCAGAATGGATAGGTTTGATCTTCTTGCAATCCTTAAAAACTCTCATAAACCATTAAAATTATTAGTAGGATTGGAATACTACTTGTAGTTTAATGTTGAATTTTGGGTATAATGGAGATTTAAAAGATTTGGATTAATAGACAAGATGCAGGAGGAAATGGTTAATATAAGGACCCACAAAAGGGGGGGGGGAGGGAAGTTCAGGAGATCCTTCAGAATTCTCTTTTTATGTTGGCTGTTGGATAATTGTTTGTAAATTTGTAAATTGTAAAATCTGAAAAACTAATTTTTTAAAAAGAGAGAACCTTTGATCACGTGATGAAGGTATTGAGTTACAAATCTCCATTTTGAAAAGGAGTTGCCTTTGAGTCTTTGTCTCCCAAACCTCATAAGTAAGGATGTAAATGAAGCTCTCCTGAAGGGCAAATAAACAGCCTAAGGCCAACAGAGGCTGGAAAGCAGGTTGTGGGGAGAGACAGACCTCTGCTTCTAGGTCTATTTGAACTATTTTGTATTTTCTAAGATGCTGAGCCTGTGCTGGACAGCACAAGATATGGAGTGTATGTTTGATGCTTGTATGTTCTGTTTCTGAAGAGTTCAGCCAGTAAAAGTGTGAATAATATTTTTATGGGCACGGACAATGTTTCCTTCCAAAAGCAGTCACTTCTTATGCTTCCAGTCGCTTCAGACTGCTCAGTATTAATATCTGCAACAGAGACTGCATGCCAATTTGATGCTACAGTGGTCCTTACCTTGAGGAATACCAAGCAGGCATTCAATGTACACAGCATAGCTCATTGTAAAGCCATGATATGGAGGCCAAGAAGGAAGAAGAACGGATCCTGTAACTAGTACTTTAAAACTGCATTCTTTACTGCTGAAAGCAAGTGTTTCTGCCAAGTCCAGACACAAGAGCATATTCGAGCTCTAATGATGGTTCTATATGAGGAAAATGGAATAATATTAAATTAAGCTGCATATTTTTTCAAGATTTAATACAATGCTGAACAGTGATGTGAGCAATTATTTTGCAAGCTATGCCACTTGGATTTTAATGTTGCAAATAAATAACACTGCAATGTCTTCTGTTAGGACCACCAGCTTTTCCCAGTGAAAGTGCATACGGTTAGCTTTGCTTAGGTACCCCCACTAATGGAATTTAGCAGTTCATGCCCAGTGGCCACAGAATGCTGACTGGCTGTTTAAAGGGAAAATGCAAAACTAGGAGGAGAAATAGAATGGAGTATTTTGGAAGATGGCACAGCTGGCTGGAACCCTGAACAGGAGTGTTCCATACGGTAGAATTTTGTTAACAGGTTTGATTTGTTTCTATTTAATGTGTGATGGGCTTAGGAGCAAAGATGCTTGAACTCATTTGGAAATCCTAATTTTACAGCAGCTTAAGAAAGTATAGCAATGTATTGTGTGTTGTTTGAATTCAACTTCATCATAGGTAAAAAGGTAAAGGAATCCTGGATGGTTAAGTGCAGTCAAAGGTGACTATGGAGTTGCGGCACTCATCTCGCTTTCAGGCCAAGGGAGCTGGCATTTCTCCGCAGACAGCTTTCCAGGTTATGTGGCCAGCATGACTAAACCGCTTCTGGCACAACAGAACACTGTGAAGGAAGCCAGAGTTCACGGAAATGCCGTTTACCTTCCCGCCGCAGCTGTGCCTATTTATCTACTTGCCCTGGTGTGCTTTTGAGCTGCTAGATTGACAGGAGCTGGGACAGAGCAACAGGAGCTCACTCCATCGTGGGGATTCGAACCGCTGACCTTCTGATTGGCAAGCCCAAGAGGCTCAGTGGTTTAGGCCACAGCACCACCATACTTCAGCAACCCAGGGATGGCATTGCGTGGACAGGCGGAGCCCCCCAGATCCCCAGCAGCCCCCCCCGTCATGTGGAATAACGACTCAAGACAACGTGCTATGGGATTAAGTTGGCCACAACTTTATTATATTTCAGATGTGGGTACACCTTGGCTCAGGCATTGGGTGTTATCCCTCCCCGGTCCCCAGCCGGGGACCTAGGGAGCATCAGGGTTAACCAGTGTGTGTGTGGGGGGGATGGGCTGGCTCTGGAGAACATATGTTCAAGCAGAGATAGCTGCCCCCGTTACGCCGCTGTCTCAGGGAGAGAGCAATGATGACCTTTCGGCGTACGGTCAAAGCCTCCCTTCAGAAACCCCTTTAACGGGGAACCCTGGTATCACCGCTGCAAAGAGGAAGATAGACTAAAGGATTCCGCCCAAGGCCTGATACCGTCAAAGTTGTGACGTTTTGCTACGGGAAAGGCAAAACCTGCCAATGCAGGGGAATTCCTTTCCGGCCCTTTAATAGCGACCTTAACGTAGCAGTGCCCGCATACCTGTGAAGAAAAGTTAACCTGCAAAACCTGTGAAGAAAAGTTAACCTGCAAAATAAGACATTAACTGAGAGTGGGTAGGGTGGGAGAAGCTCGGGAGCCAAGTCAGGATTCCCAGGTAAGATCCTCCCTCTATTGTGTGGGCAGGTAGTCCCTCCCCAACCTGGCCTGGTCTCCTTGGCAACGCTTCCCCCAGGCGGGATTGGACAACTGACTGAGGTAGGCGGAAACCTCCAGGTATCCCACCTGAGGGAAGGCGAAGCCAAGCCTATGCTGATGGAGCCGCTCCAGATCCAGGGGCTGCGCGCGTCCACGCAAAGGGCGCCCCCCATTTTTATGCAGGGAGCGGTCATTGCCAACATGTGCGTTGGAACCAATAGGCTGAAGGTAGACCCAGCATTCTCATTAGCTCCTTAATTCATGGGTACCAAGTACGTGGATAGGCACAATCTTGGCATAATCCATACCAGGCTCCCAGGCTCATATACGGGACCCAGACAGTCTGAAAATATTGTTTCACCACTAAATCATACCAAAAACATTTTTATGCCAAAATGCACAGGAAGATGGATTCTGCTGCAGGTTTTTTTTAGTTGTTCGTATATTTTAATTGTTTCAAGTCATGTTTATACAGCAAAAGTAGAAAAGAAAGCTGGTTATTTAAAAAAGTAAAGGGGGAATATTATGGGGTGTGATATCAGTATACCCCTGATATTGTGGAAAGATGGGCTCTAAAAATTTTGATGTGAGAAACACAATTGCTGCAATTTGTTTGGCATTATACCCCATATTGACTAAGGCAGGGGTCAGCAAACTTTTTTTTTCTTTTTTTAAAAATAGTATTTATTCAAATTTTAAAGATTACAAAGAGAAACAAAAAACAAAAAAATAAAAATAAAAATAAAAAGACATAAGAAATACAAACAAACAATTAAAAAAACAGATCAAACCTTTACATAGCTTTCTTTCCTTTGCTTATTTCCTTGACCTCCTCACACCTCCCTTTTTTGTATTCTAGTTCAGTCAGATGTTTCAGCAAATCCTTTCCAGCTTTGTTTTTATCCTAATAATTTATCTTAATATACTGTAATTCTCGTCTTTCACCAATTAATAAATCAATTTTAACCTAATCCTTTATATCATTTCTGCTAAAACCACATTACTTCATTCCAACAACCTTCTAACATTCCTTCTAACATTCCAGCAGAGGGCTGGTCCACTGTCCCTCAGACCTTGTGGGGGATTGGACTATATTTTTTTTGGGGGGGGGGAATGAACAAATTCCTATGCTCCACAAATAACCCAGAGATGCATTTTAAATAAAGGGACACATTCTACTCATATAAAAACACCAGGCAGGCCCCACAAATAACCCAGAGATGCATTTTAAATAAAAGGACACATTCTACTCATGTAAAAACACGCTGATTCCCAGACCGTCCGCAGGCCGGATTTGGAAGGCGATTGGGCTGGGTAGCCTTAGTTTGCCTACCCATGGACTAAGCCAATTGGTCTTTAGCTGAAGACCATCCTAGCCTACGGTCAACCACATGAGCATCACTATCATCATTCTGTGCTTCGATGATGTGGGAGGAGCTATGGATACAAAGCTGGGCCCCTCTGGTGTTACAAATCTTGGGTCAGACAAAGTTGAAGACTATTAATCTAGATCAGTGGTAGCTAGCACAGTGCACTCCAGATGTTGTGGACTACAACTCCCATTAACACATTGGCCCTGCTCGCTGGAGGTGATGGGAATTGTAGTTCAATACATCGAGAGGATACCATGCTGGCTACTCCTGGCTGAGACTCCTAACAAGTGCATTCCAGTTTGGCAGAGAAATATCTGCCAGGAATCTTAAGAGTCCAGACTTCTCTCACAGTACAACCGTTCATTTTGCTGCAGCACAAGGGGTGGTTGACGCAACTTGGTTTTCAATTACATTTAGTATTTATTTATCCCACCCTTCCCCCTCCAAGAAATAAAAAAAGCTCAGTTGGCTCATACAAAGCAGTCACCAGCTTCTGCTTGCAAAATCAAGCTGTTCGATCTAAAGACCATTCTCATTTTAGTGCTTTGTTTTTCCAAAACGTATCCCTTCTAGTGGAACATATGGTTAGCTTTTCCCCACCCTTAATGGGTTCCTTGTCGTGCTCTATCCGGAGGAAAAAAACTTCCTTTACTAACTCTCTCTCTCTTCAAGCTATGTCATGCTCTGAGAGTTTTGTCTGCTGTGTCTGCTGTATTTTTATCCAACTACAGTAGAGGCTTAAAAACAAAACTTAGCTTCCAAAAAACTAAATGTGTTTAAGTTCCATCGTACATGGCTCACCTATGCACTCTCCTTTATTTTATTTTATTTTTGGTTGATAGATGGTTAGCTACACCATTTCTTTTCTGCCAAGGAAGCGCAAGGAAGTGTTGCCCCATCACCTTGGTTCAAAAGACCTCCATTTCGCATGGGGGGGGGGGGGCTGAACTTGCACAGGACCCGTCACAAAGGACAAAAAGGTGAGTAGAGTACATAACCCCCCATGACATTCCTCAGATGAAAATAGGGACATTTCTCACTCCCCCACAACTGACCTCCCTTGAACCCGCATTTTTGTCGTCGTCCCCCCCCCCCCCCCCCGTTATGAATGCCGGTGTCGTTGCTCGAGAGCGAACAGGCAAGACTCCCACTGGTCTTTTCAAGGCTTTATTATCTGTCCAAAACATTCACAATGCAGAGCATCTTAATTCCATGACTGCTCAGTCGCTAGCAGAATCTGGGAGTGGGCGGTCTTTAAACTTTCCCCAGCAGAGCATTCTTCTGAACCCCATCCTACGCCTCCCCTCTCTGCGTGTAAACTGATTGCGCAGTGAGGGCGTGGGCAAAGGGGGACCTGCCTCCCCCCTGCTTTGCTCAGGCTCGGTGTTGCGGCTCTCCCTTGCATCTTCCGAGCCCTGCATCCCTTCCCCACTGGAAGCTTGGCTTCCCTCCTCCCCAGAGGAAGAGCTGCTTCTCACCATCTTCGATCTTCGGCGGCTCCCTGTAACCCAACTGCCCTTCCACCTCCCGCCTCTGAGCTGATGGCAGTTCCCTGACACCCCCCAAAGCATTTCCTATCAGAAGAAGGGTGAGTGCCAACACAACTACACAACACACAACCTCCACCATTCTGAGAAAAGCTCTTAATCCCAATTTTATTATATTTTATTATTTGGTAGCTTACAGAAAGAAAAAACATTCTAGAAAGGGGCAAGGTTAGATGTGGATACACAAGGCACTTAAAATAAATAAATCAAGGCTCCTTGCACCCAGCTCCTCTGCCCCTTTCTTCCGGCCCAGGGATGCCCTGCATGCTTGCACGATCCTCAGAGCCAGCGTGTCATGCAGGGGTGGGCTTTGGCGGCTGCAGCCCCCTTTCCTCATCTGCCCTTCGGCAGCTGCTATGACCTGCCCAAGGGAGGAGGCCAGCATTGGAGGCCATGAGATGCTCCCTTGGGGCCACTATGCCGGATGAACACCGATGAAGACAATAGGGACATTCTGGGATCAAATCAGAAGCCACGATGGCTTTTGTCATTCTGCGACTGTCCCTGGAAAATTGGGACACTTGGAGGGTATGACAGAGTACTGGCTATTCTCTCTCCCAACCTTCCACTCAGCACACTCGATATCTTAAAAAATGCTCACACACCCTGCTTCTGCATTGAGTCCAATCTAATCCCAGCACCCTACTGAGTTGCTTTTTATAGCCCTAATTGGGGGGGGGGGAGGCATTATATGAGAAAGCATGGTACTTTCAGCTGAAAATCCAAGGATAAGCCAGCCACGAAAAACTAAAATGTGAATGGGAACTTTAGGCAGAATAGCTTAATTTCGGAGTCAGAATCCGTCATCAAAGCTAACTGCTGCTTTCCACGACGCAACTGAGTTTTTTTCTTCTGGTTAGGGTGAGTGGAATAAGTAAATAATAAATAAAGCTGGAAGCCAAGTTGGTTTACACTGCCAAGATGGATTGCTTTGTTGGTAACCATTGGTGGTAACTGTTACGTCACCATTTTTACCTTTTGCTAAAACTACAAGAGGTGGCATGTAAGGCTAGTGGATACAGCGAACATGTGGTGTGTGTGTGTGTAGATTCACACGCTAAGGGAAGCCACACACTCTAATTTTCAGCCTGCATACTCTGCGTTTGGTTGGGGGTAGGCAGGTGCGCCTGCAACATACATGTATTGTGCAAAATGCATTTGAGATGCTGATGAGGCCCTCAGCAAGCAGGAGAGGTGCTATCTGTCCGGAAATGGGGCTGAGAAGAGAGACAATTCTCTGCACGTAGGACATAGGATAAAAACATGCTTCTTCTGCTTCTCCTTCTTCTCCTTCTTTCACTCGTAGCCAAGTAAGATTGTCTTCCATAAACACGGTCTTAACAGTGAGTCTGTAAGTGACTGTGGAGGCGAATTCTGGATCCACACATCCTTCCACAGTGGGGACATAGGTTTCCGGGTGGGAGTTGATCATGATGAGGGTTTGCCAAGCGTGCCTTCCTCTTAGCACGTTTCTCCCTTTCATCTTCAAAGTCCATGACTCCTTTGGTGAAGGCTGTTCTCCAACTGGAGCACTCGCAGTTCAGTGTTTCCCAGTTGTCAGTGTTTATACTACATATTTTTAGATTTGCCTCGAGACAGTCTTTAAACTTCTTTTGTTGACCTCCAGTATTACGCTTTCCATTTTTAAGTTTGGAATAGAGCAGTTGCTTTGGAAGATGATAATCAGGCATCTGAACAACATGTCCAGTCCAGAAGGACCTTGGCTGCGCTGAAGAGACATTATGTAGCTTTGCTGGTGGAATGTCTCTCCGGCGTATCCCGGTGTTCCATCAGCATATCAGCTTTACGAGTCTGCTTTTATTTAATCAAATCCACTGTTGCCTAAACTCCCTCCAGTGGCATCGCTGAAGTAAAGGATTCCACCCTGAGATCACTAGAGCCTCAACTAGAGCCAGGGCTTTCTCGGCTGCGGCTCCAATCTGGTGGAACGCTCTGTCACAAGAGACTAGGGCCCTGTGGGACCTGACATCTTTCCGCAGGGCCTGCAAGTCAGAGCTGTTCCACCAGGCCTTTGGTCAGGGCGCAGCCTGACTCCCTCCTCTGGCAATCTGCACAGAATTTTGCTTAATGGTTGTGATCAATTTGATTTTAATTAATCTTTATAATGAAATGTTTTTAGAATGTTGGATTATTTGATTGTTGTTAGGCACCCTGAGCCCGGCTTCGGCGGGGGAGGGCGGGATATAAATAAAATTTATTATTATTATTATTATTATTAGACGTAACTTTCTTTGTCCCAGGTGTCCTGCACTAAATTGGCTTTGTACTTTTCCAGTAGTGATCTGACTTAGCTAAGTCAATTAACACCTGTCGCCACCTTGGCAACGGTGTAGTTGTTATCCGTCTCGCCTATCCAAAGCTCCAAGCATTTTCTAAACAACTTGTCATCCTCCATATTTGCAGTACTTGTTTTACCAATGAGAGTATATATGTTGCATTGACAAAAGATAAATTATTCAGCACTAACTAGCTCTTTTACTGGTCGGTAGGCCATGGGGAATGTTAAATCCATCTCAGCGCATGACCCAGTAGCTTTCGTTCATTTGAGTGTTTCAATTAAAAATGCCCCTTTTAAATAAACCCTCTTTATCTCAACTGTTACAATTGCAATGGGTTTTCTTCTTCTTCCAGAAGCTATCCATGCATGAACAAATTGTATAAATAACAAGCACAGCTGTCATGGCGAGATATATGGATTTCAGTTTTTCGGTCTTCATCCCATCTCTAGTCATTTTGCATGTCCCAGAATGGATTCATGCAGTACTTTTTTTTCTTAAAAAAAATATGTTTAGGGGTACTCTCATTTTGACTCAAGAAAATCACTATTTTATAGTTCAAATCGGGGAAAATAAATACAGTATAAATGGACAAAAGTACAAAGATTCACAAAATGTTTAGGGGTATGCGTACCTCTGTGTACCCCCAGGAAAAAAAGCACTGGATTCACATCATGCGAAGATGTTGTTTAAAAATGCAGCTGGAATGGTCCAAAGAAATCTGTCTCATTTTGAAGGTCCAAATATAGTAGGAGACTGAGAGAATGCTTTAGAGAGTTCAAACCATTTCACATACATGGTGTCTGTAATCTTGACAAGAAGCATGGGATACTCATAAGTCTCTAAATATTGGGGTTCTACAATTCCATCATTCCTGACCAGTGGTGGCAGGGGTGTGCAGAATGGATTTTGAACAGGCAGAACCAGAGAGAAAGAGAGCTGAGACTTTCTAGTTGGAGTTAGCTAGGCAGCCAGATAAGGATCTGCTCCCTGCTGTCAAAGTGTCTGCTTCCACTTAAAAAGGTAAAAGGACCCCTGACCATTAGGTCCAGTCGTGACTGACTCTGGGGTTGTGGCGCTCATCTCGCTTTACTGGCTGAGGGAGCCAGCGTACAGCTTTCTGGGTCATGTGGCCAGCATGACTAAGCCGCTTCTGGTGAACCAAAGCAGCACACGGAAACACCATTTACCTTCTACTTGCACTTTGACGTGCTTTCGAACTGCTAGGTTGGCAGGAGCAGGGACCGAGCAACAGGACACGGGTGGCGCTGTGGGTTAAACCACAGAGCCTAGGGCTTGCTGAGCAGAAGGTCGGCGGTTCGAATGGGGTGAGCTCCTGTTGCTCAGTCCCTGCTTCCACTTACATTCTGCTTATTGTTGCATATTTTTGAATCGAGGGTGTATAAAGTATTTCTATACCACTCTCATGCAAAACATCAAGATGGTGCACCACACTTTAAGAACATCTGAAAACACTACCAATGGCTGTTAAAATGGCTGGCTACTCGCAGATTCAGTTGATGGATTATGCCAAAATGGCAAAAATGATTGGAAGAATCAGAAATCAGGAAGACCAGAATTTTAATAAGGAATGGGGATAATTTATAATCTTAAAAACCATTGTAAACAGTTAAAACTGTTAGTAGAACTGGAACAACACTTGTAGTTTAATGGTGAATTTTGGACATAATGGAGATGCCAAAAAAATTGGATTATCAAAAAAGATGCAGGAGGAAATGATTAGCAATAGGACCCACAAAGGGGAGGAGGGAAGTCCAGGAAATTCTTTGGAATCTTGTTTTTATGCTGTATATTGTATATGTGATTGTAAAACTTTGATCTGAAAACCAAATAAACATTTTTTAAAAAATGGCTGGCTACTACCTTTTAGACAATTGCCTAGGCCTCATGGCATTTACAAAAGTTTTCAACGGACACCTGAAATTAAAAAGTAAGGATGTCCGCCAAAATTCTGCTCAAAGCTGGGGTGGTATCCATTATTCTGTGTCTATGCCTGGAAAATAGGGACACTTGGAGACTATGGGAAAATGTTGTTTAGCCAATCTGAGAATTGCACCTGTTCTCAGAGGAGTAGGTTTTCTAACAACTCTCAGCACACTACAGTTCCCAAGAATTTAGGGGCAAGTCATGAGTGTTTAAACAGTACAATTGTGCTTTACATCTACAGTGCAGATGGGGCCTTAAAGTACTTTCTTCTTGTGTCTCTACAAGACCCTTATATGTACAACCAGCTGAATCAATGAGCTCTCCACCTGCACTCAGAAAAGGTAGACCAGCACAGAGAGCGCATAAACTGAAACATTTCCCCTGACATGAACTTTTATGGGCGGTTGGGATTGGTGGGAAAACACGCAAGCCCATATCTGGAGCCTAAAGTGGTAAAGCCCGGGAAAAAGCTTTTCCACTGACCTATATTTTTGGTCCCAGATCGCCAGGAGGTGTTGAAGGGTTGCTAAAAGTGTTTCCGATGGAAGCATTCACATCGGCCTAGTGGACATGTCACAAAACATCCCCATTATGTCTGGAGGAAGAGGGAGGAGGATATTTCAATGCCTTGGAAAAGGGGGACTTAAAGTGCCGCCATCAAAACCAGGGAGAGGAGAAATGTTTCATTCTGTGTTTAATTGGGCACCTCCTTTGTATCCAGCAATAAGACTTGGATGCTAAATGGTTACAGTGGCGGTTATGGGAGGTTACAGATACTGTCACCTCCCATAATAATCCGAACCCAGTCAGCCCAGCTCCTGTTCCAGTTGCTGATAAACTGCTGAGAGGAATGTCAAGTCAAGGCATGTTCTTCTATGGTGGCAATTTTCCTTGTAGCTTCCTTGTACCTTCTTCATCAGCCAGTCATGAATGGCTAGTTCTAGGAATCTCCGTTGAGTTGAACTTCCCCCAAGAACATACACATAAATTAGGGTACCATCTTTGCTTACAGCCTGTTGGAGCTGCGGAGAACAGATTTCTTCATTAGGTTCCTTCTGAGAAAACACCAAGTTGCACACAAAGGTGACTAAGCTGATGTTGCCCACTGGTTTCCATGGTTACCAGCTGGCATCCGGCGGCCCATTGTGACACAAGTGCCGTCCTGCTTCTTCCTAATGACATAAATATTCACGACTTTGGCGTAGCTATTGAGAAAAGCCTATATTTTCATCTGGAATAATTTCACAGCTCTTGATGAATTTCTCTGTAGGATAGCTTCATGTACCAGCTTCATCGCTTGCAGAGAGCCAAGCCATTTTCAAATTTCCAGCGGTGGGCAAAAGGCGACCTTTGTGGAAGGAAAAAGGAGGCCTTTGGGGTATTCTTTTCCCGATCCTGGCACCCTGATATAGCGTTCCCAACGAGCCAGAAAAAAATGGTCTGACCAGATTTCTTCACCTCTAGGCCACAATCCAGTAATGTTTGTGTGAAATCCAGGAAGAGGCTGGCCTGAATTTCTCTCTGTGCATTCTTACTTATTGCTCAGCACGAGCTCATAGATGGCAGATCACTGAACTTGGCTGCAGTGTGCCATTTGACATGCAATTCCACTTGGGTTAGTGGCATCTATGAGTGGGACAAGGCCCCCTGAAATGTTTGGCGATAAAGCCACATCCGACGTAGAAGGAGGTGGGGTTGCGGGCTTCACCCTCCCACCATGCGTGCGGGGGCTGGCTCTCAGCCTCCGCGTGATTGAAGGAATCCCAATCGCATCATCCCCTGGCCAGCCAATTGGCTGGCCTGGGGGGCATGGCCTGCTCCATTTAACGCAGGGGCGGCCTGGGATCTCCCTCTTTGCCGCTTCTAGCTGCTCCAGTTTCCCACCCTCCTGCCCTTTAATGTTTTTCGTCTTTGACCTTGCTATGGACCTCGGTTGGTCACCGTTAAGGGGCCTGGTAGGAATTTTTCCACTTGGCAAATTGGCACCAGCCACTTGGTTTTTCACCTACCTCGTAGCAAATTGTCACAACTTCCTTGGTATTGGCGGTTAGGCATTGGTATTGGTATTGTTATGTAGATGGAATGGGGGGAGGAAGCGCCATCACCTCCCCCGCATATTGAAGGGTAGTCCGATAAAGGATTCCGGGGGGTGTGGCCCTGTCCAAAGCCTAGGGAGGTGAGGGCCTAAGGCACGCCCCCGAGCAGTGACCCTGGGGGAGTTGCTAATTGATGTGCATCAGCAGGACTCCCCCTACTGATGGTTAACCCTTCCCGGACTTCAAGCAAACAGGCTAAAGCCGGATAGTCGGTTAGGACCAATGCCTAAGCCAATACCGCTCATCACCTGTAACCAATAAAGTTGTGGCCATATTTAGCCCATTAGCCTTCAATATCTGTGTCATGTGTCTTTATTTCCCCTGGGGGGAGGCGGGAACTCGCCACACAACATCCACATGATTCATACATCATCTGATTGAGTCCAAAGTGGCATCAAACGCAGGGAGAACACCCCTTGCAATGTTTGGTGGTGAAAACCCCACATTTCACAGCACCCCACAAAACGAGCTCTCAGCACACTAACCTGTGGGATCAACATTGTGCCGAAAACCCGATGTCATTTGATTGACACCAAATCGGAGCCAAATGCAGGGAGAAGGCCCTCTGCAATGCTCAGCGGTGAAAACTCTACACTTCACAGCACCTCACAAAATGAGTGTCCTAACCCGTGGGGTCTAGATTTTGCTGAATATCCAATGTCGTCCGATTCACTCCAAAGCTGCGCCAAATGGTGGGGAAAGCCCCCCTGCGACGTTTGGCGGTGAAAACCCCACGATTCACAGCAACCCACAAAATGGCGCGTTTGTTGGGATGCGTCCAAGGGAACGGGGGCAATTGGCAGGCCCTCAGCTGGCTCCAGCCCACTGGCTGGCAACTGGGCGATCTCCGGTCCTTGGATCAGCATGTAACTGTGACACGAGCCTCAGAAACCTTCAGAGGCTGAGCATGCAAGCTAGCAGAGAAAATACCGTATTTTTTTGCTCTATAAGACTCACTTTTTCCCTCCTAAAAAGTAAGGGGAAATATGTGTGCATCTTATGGAGCGAATGCAGGCTGCACAGCTATCACTTGCTGTTCTGGCTTCTGAGATTCAGAATATTTTTTTTCTTGTTTTCCTCCTCCAAAAACTCCCCCAAAAAGTCTTGTTGTCTGGTGCGTCTTATAGAGCAAAAAATACGGTAACTCTTCACAACAGAAGGGCAGAGCGAGGCTGTGTAAAGCATACTTACAGGCATTTTATTCAGCATCAGGACAAAGGGAAAAACATGTCCTCTCCCCTTCATGTCCAAGCAAACAGCATAAGCAAAAGCTATACACACAACGGAAGTTCCCAGCAAGCTGTGCTGGAGAGTAAACAGACATGTGACATATAACAATCCGCACATCTGTTTTAGGGTGGAACGGAACATCAATATCCTAACAGCCCTAACCCTCACTGCCAAAATTTGAAGGCAGACTTAGAAAACGGAAGAGTTAACTAGACATGAGGCAGAGAGAAGGGAGACCAATTAGAGCCTTTCTCGCTCTCCTCTCTGCTGATAGCTTCCAACCGTGAAGGAGAAAAAGCATTCTACATTGCTCCTCTCCACAGAGTATTCACTACGGTTTTCAAGATGTAGAAAATCATTCTAGAGCAGGGGAGCACCTTAACTGACAAGTCATATGAAGTTGTTAGTGGTTTGATAAGGGCAGTGATGCCAAAAAATATCCAACATTACATTCTTAACAGGGATTGCTGTAATATGTTTGTGCACCTGTTTCTTCCCCACCGTCTTAACTCACTCCAGGTTTGGTTGACATTCATTGTGTCTCTAGGACAATACCTTAGACACTTTTCCATGTCAGCCCTATCTAATTCCCAGTTCTGATGGTTTTGTGCCAATCTTCCATAGGCTTCTCAATGACATGGGATGCAATTTCAAGTAATGAAGTACGTGCATGTACCCAAACATTTCAGGAAAATGTACAGGTATATTGTAGCAATGTGCAATTAAATACAATCGCAATGTGCAATTAAATACATGTGCAATTAAATACATGTTGCAGCAGCATGCACAATGTGCATGAATTATAACGAACTCCGTCAGAATTTTTTGGGTCCTACACCAAGAAAAAGATTTTGGATAAATTGCAAGTCAATCCAACCTAATTTTTCCTTGTAATTTGGAAACCTAAAATCTCAATAAACTTTTTCTGATGTCAAATATAAATTAATAAGAAGAATTATATGCATATTTTGGGCTTTCTTCCCATTTGAGGGAGAATTGACATTACGTAGGGTGGCCATACTTCTGGGAATTCCCAGACATGGCCTCTTTTGGGGGTCCTGCTTGCCCACCCGGGGGGAATTTTACATTTTAAAGCTAATGTCCTGGATTTTGGGATGTGTGTGTGTATGTGTGTGTGTGTGTGTGTGTGTGTGTGTGTATAGAGAGAGAGAGAATGGGAGGCTAGGACTTGACAGTGGCAGAGGGGCTATCAGGTGATTAATAATAATAATAATAATTGTCAGGGGCTCAGGAGCAGAGGCACAGGGAAGAGAGGAAATGGAGAGTGAAGGGGAAGAATCTGAGGGCAGCGTAGGAGAAGATGACAGTGGCCCGAGAGATTCCATGAGCCTCTCCAGCGAATCAGAAGATTCACAGAAGGGGGCACCGGTGGCCAGGGCAAGGGGGGTCCAAAAGGGGACACTCCAGAAGCAAGGGGCCAGCGGGGACTCCCAGAGCAGCAGTTGGAGATCAGGACCAGCTTCCCCACCAGAGCGTAGTGGGGGGGAAGAGTCCCAGATCTCGGGGCCAGCGTCTCCCCCAGCAGGGAGAGAAGATGAGTCAGGGCTGACCACGCCTCCATCAGAGAGTCAGGGAAGGGAGGGGAGGTCAGGTCCAGCTAGCCTCCCGGAAGAGGGAAGTAGTGACAGAAGCAGTGTAATGGTCAGGAGGAAGGTCACTGGGTTGGCGCGAGAGCCAAGTTCAAATGTACAGGCGCGCGGGACAGCAGAGAACCCGGATTGGGAACCAGGTCCTAAAGCCCCCCGGAGGCAGGGGGAGGAGTCAGGGGACTCAGCGTCAGAAGAGTCCAGAAAGGGGAATGCCCCAGCGGACAGGAGGACCCAGAGGAGGAGAGAGCAGAGGAAGAGGTGGAGCAGGTCTAGAGTCTTAAACTGGTGTCAGAGGGGAGGAGATTCAGACGGAGCTTCGGCGGTCTAGGGTTTAAGACGTAGAGCTGCGCGCCACGGTTTTGAAATAGAGACTGAACTTCAATAAAGACTTTTGTATATAACAACGACCTGGCGTTGGTCCTCTGTGAGCTGGGACTTCGGGCAGCTCTGATAATAATAATAATAATAATAATAATAATAATAATAATAATAATAATATTTATACTCAGCCCTCCCCGGCCAGAGCCGGGCTCAGGGCGGCTAACAGCAGTAAAATTACAATAAAAACATAATAGAAAAAAACAACCCAATTTAAAATACAGGTTAAAATGCAATTTAAAATGTAGCCTCATTTTAAAAGTAGCCCATAAATCAAAACCGTAAGGGGAGGGAAACAGAAGGGCCAGACTTAGGATTGCCCTAAAAAAGTGCAACTTTTTGTGTCCAGATTTTTACCTCTTTGAAATATGGCAACCCGACATTATGAGGAAGGGCTGCCTCAAATGAGCATTCTGCCTCTGGGCTTCTCAAAGTCTTAAAAGGGGCCTGAGCAGTTCAGCTGAATGCCCAAGCCCTTAGCTTAGCTGTCAGTTAGTAAGAATTTAGAGGAGCATAATATTGGCTTCAATCCTGGCAGTCTAATGTGTGGTCTCCAGCTTCTGCCTCTTCTCTGCTGAGAGCTTACAACAGAACGAGGGAGCTTGAGATACTAGAGATGAGTTACAGGTGAACAGACTGCTCCTCATTTGGAGATTCTGAGCAGCCAAATGTTTTTTCTTAATTCTTTCTTAGTTTACAAAAGTACATGCATTGTCTCTTTTTTCAGGTTGTGTTTTCTACAAATCAATTTTGCAAAGAGTCTGTAATTCAATATTTGTTGAGGGATGATACTCCTGAAACTACCAAGATTGTTTCGGGGTACCTAGCTGAGATCTTTAAAGCTAAATCTAAAGTTGCACGATTTATTCAGTGGTGGTTATCTAGTCTTTTATATATTGTATGTATTTGGATTATCAATGTATTTGGATGACTTTATATGATTTTACTGCATTAACTTATGCCAATAAAGGCTAGTTACAAGTTACTGATCAATTACATTTGTTGTTAGACATTTGTGTTATACTCAGTATAAGGTTGGGAGGGAAAGGGGGGAGAGGGGATGGGGATGATAAAGCTCATCATCTTTTACTTAGTGCGGAGTTTTGTGTCAGCATCATTTGGGTAGGTTCTCTTCTATTCTCTTGTTATATTTCCTTGGTCGTGAGAGAGGTTGGGGAGTGGCCCAGGGCATGGTTGTGTGCCTTTGGTTGGCTGCTGTGAAATTTGTTTTTTTGGGAGGGTTGTTGGGTCAAGTCAGCCATATTGATTCGTCGATAACAGCTGTGCGGATGCTGCTAGGCCAGAGATGGAAAGAAGACAAAGTCCCTACCAGAGAAGAATGACAAATTTAGACTATTATAAAAGATGCAGAAGGAAAAGTTTAACAAGTGGACCCATGGGAGGGGGAAGTGGGAAGTTCAGAGATTTGTGGGAATCTTGTAGCTTTGGATGTGTTATGGTTTGACTGTAAATTTGAATACAGTGGTACCTCAGGTTACAGACGCTTCAGGTTACAGACTCTGCTAACCCAGAAATAGTACCTCGGGTTAAGAACTTTGCTTCAGGATGAGAACAGAAATTGTGTGGCGGCAGTGGGAGGCCCCATTAGCTAAAGTGGTACCTCAGGTACCTCAGGACCTCTGGAACAAATTAAGTACTTAACTCGAGGTACCACTGTATGTAAAACCAAATTTGAAAAAAGGAAAGTCAGCCATATTGATTCGTATGCCGAACAGCCAAATGTCAAGGAATAGAGAGGGGGTTGGGACAATTGCAAATGGCACACGAGTCAGCAATGCAATATGGGTGGAAAAGGGGGAATCAGGCAGTGATCCCTTGGTGTGAGATGTAAAGGATTACCATGTACATAAGACTTTCCCTACCTTCACCCCTGAAATGTTGACAGGTATGCAGTCCTGGTGAACGAAAACTAATACTGGATCAATGCAGTTTGTTAGATTCTTGCTATTTATTACCTTGACCAAACTGCATGAGTTTGACCAAATTGTGGGAGGCAATGGAAGACAGGAGTGCCTGGCGTGCTCTGGTCCATGGGGTCATGAAGAGTCGGACACGACTAAACAACAACAACATAAACCACCTTTTTCTTCCAAGGAACTCAACGTAGTTTACATGGTTCTCCTCCCCCCTGGTTCACCCTCACAACAACCCTGTGAGGTAGGTTAGGCTGAGAGGCAGTGACTAGCCACCCAGAGAGCTTCATGGCTGATTCGGGATTCAAACCCTGGTCTCCCAGCTCCTAGTCTAACACTAACCATTATGCCACAATGGCTCTCATAGGGAATGCTCACCTCAAATGTGTTAAAAGATAAGTTTCCCCCACGGAGCAGGCAGCACCCAGAACTGTACAACGTTTTTCAGATCTGCCTTAATTCGTTGAGTATCAGTTGCCAGAACTCCTCTGCTGATGGGGGAAGGGCAGTCTGTGATGGCCCTGATCCTGCTAACTGTTACGTCTTGTATATGCATAAAGCCCATTGTGATGACACCAATCTCCAGGGTGGCTGTCACATGACTTCTTGCTTCCTGTTCATTATCAATGGGGAATTCTTAGACAGGAGAGCCAGACCAGAAGTGATGGCAGGTGTATAAAGATAAGCTTCCCACTTATGGCACGATAATGTATATTTTAAAGAAGTGTTGGCCTTCAGCAAAAAGATCAATGTTCCCTAGGGTGGAAACCTTGGAAAGGGTAACATCAGTTGAAATATTGATACACCATCTCTTCCCCTGTTCGTCCTTATTTCCCCTTTAGCCTAATTGAAATCTCACTACTTTTTTAAAGATAGAGACTGACCTTTAGATTGGAACGAGCATATTTCATTAATTGCTGTCGAAATCCCTTAGCACATCGATACAGTTCTATTAGTTTCAAAGTGTCAGAAAGCAAATAGCCTCCCGCGTTCTCGTGATCAAACACCTAAATACCAACTGTAAAATCCTCAGCCTTTTAATAAAGAAATGCCATCGTCCACACCGCTGTGAGGCGTCTTATAGAAGCACAATCTTCATGGGTTCGGTTCCGTTGGGGAGAGAGCAGCTGCGTTTCAGGGTGCAAAGTGTGTTTAAGTGACTGAGATGAAGGACTAAAGGAAATGTGAGACTGAGGTTTGTTGTGCTGGTCCGGGGGGGGGGGTGTTTACCATGTGGTGTGGTCTGAGTCCGGTCCTGGGTCGAGGGTCTGGAGGCTGCCCGTCAGGGGTGAAGTGGGGTCCAAGGCAAGGAGCTGGGTGTGGTCAGGAACTCCAGAAGAGGAGGTCAGGGTGCTGGCAGGAACAGGTTTCCAGTGATGTTGCTCCTGCAACCTGGGACTGGGCTGATTGGCCTTTATCTCCTCTGAGGCCTAGGGCGGCCCCGGTCCACAGGTGACTCGCCTCTCCTGACCTGGAGGTGAGCACTCCTCCTGAGAGAACTTAGTTCCCTCCGCCTCTCTGCCCTGAGCCTCTGCAGCTCAGGAGAGGCTGGAGGGTTACTCGACCCAGAGGCAACCTCACCTTCCCCTCACAGGGCTGGAAGAGGAGCACCTGCAGGCAATGGGTCCTCAATCACCTCCGGAGCCAGAGTGGATTCATCTGGTGTCTGCTCCTGAGGATCCGGCACAGGTGAGGGCCCTTCAGATTCAAGCCCCTGCCCCGGCTCAGCCGGCCCTGGAGGCAGGGACTCCTGTGCAGGCTGGGATTCCTCAGGTTCAGCCTCTGAATCAGATTCCCAGGCCATCACATCTGTTTACATTCCCCCTCAAGACGAGGATGACCCAAAACATTTTGCTGCCTGAGGCAAAGAACAAGACTGTGCTCCCCTCTCACTTCCATATGTGGCGTTTGCCCATTTGTTTAGAGCCTGTCTGTACGGGGAGAGATAGGCTTAAAAATATAGACCAATAGGAAAGCCGGAGGCGGAGCCTACCTGTGTATAAAAGGGCTTAGCGCGAGGTTTGTGTTAGTTTTTGTAGGAAGCTGTTGGTGGGTAGTTGGTTGGTTTTAGTGGGTTGGCTGGTTGGGAAAGGCATTTGGAGAAGCAGTTGGCAGGCAGTTGGTAATAGAGAGACAGTTAGGGCAGTGGGTTCTTGAGTGAGGGGAGGTAGAAGAGAGAGAGAGAGGAAAATAAGAAAGTAAAGAGTAACAACATTTGGAATGCCGGAAAAGTTTGTTTGTGTCTGAAATAAAATGTACTCTTCTTTATTAATTGAGAACCTGACTGAGGCTGAAGTGATTTTACCGGGGTGGACCTGGTTGGTGGCAGCGGATTAGTGGTCAATAGTCTGTGAGACGACTGGGGGCTCCGTACGAACGCCACACCATATGTCAACCGAGTCTTCCTTCAATATCAGTGAAAAGATAGCATCCTCCTCTAGCACGTCAGATTAGGGGGCCCAGATGTGGCCACTGAGCAGAAAGGGACCCCAAAGAACAGCTGCTACTGATGACCCTCATTGTCTGCCATTTTGGGAGTCACTTCAATTTGTCTAATGGTAGGGCTGGCACTACCCAAGTTTGCATTCAAGATCTGGAGGAAGAGTGAGTCAAAAGGGGTGTGCATAACACTTTCCCTGCCAAAGAAAAAGATAGAGAGGCCTTCTTCACATTGTTTTTTTCCCCACAGGGGGAAAAACAGGGGCTTAAATAATATTTTTGATGCTGCATTTTTAGGCAGTAATTGAAAGTTGGTGCAGGGGATTCTATTGACAAAGGATGGTGTCATTTTATCAGTTCTAAGGACCACAAAAAGTGGCATCTCCCCCCCCCCCATCATAATGTTTTAGCTACCTGCAACGTTTGTTCTTCATGTGCAGATGTTTGTTTCAGTTGTGCAACACTTTAGAAAAAGTGCTATAGAAATGTACACGATGATATATGGATGCTAGATTTGGTGCTTGAGAACTTGTTTCTTCTAAAACAGCTAAATCCAACAGAATCTTTGATAGTCAATAAGAAGAATCTAAAAGAAATTTTCTACGTCAAGTTTAATTTAGGAGGCTTGTGCCTCAGGAATTTCCTTCAAATTCATTTTAACAGTCCTGATGCAGAGCAATCCTATTCTTGTGAGTATGCAATGAAGCTTATGCACTAGTAAGTACGTTTAGGAGTGAATACCTACAATCCAGTCTGATGCATATTTACTTACAAGTAAGTTCTACCGATTTCAGTGACATGGGCCCATGTTGCAGCCCCATTCTAGCTGTTTATTTATTTATTTATTTAAAAATTCTCTGTAGATTTGATATTCTTTAAATCTAAAGAGTTGGGTTTTTGTTTTGTATTGGACTTGTGACCTTGCCGAATGATACTTAAAACAGCATGTGAACAGGCAGTGTCAGTAGCATACCTCAAAATATATAGCATGATCTGTCTGTGTTCCTATAATAATAGCCAGAAAACTTGGTTATGTCTTTAGTGTACAAACTTTTGATGTTAATGCTAGTTTACAATATATATCCTTTGTGACTTTCAAAGATTGAGTAAGTAGCAGAACTCTGCTGAACATGTGCAAATATATACAGTTGCATTATAGAACTGACTACAATCTTGTTTGTGAACCAGAAGGAGAAAAAGATGCAAAATCAGAAGGTGCAAAATCAAATAGTCACAGAGCTGGTTCACACATGAAGGTATATCGGTTCATTTCTCTTTCCTTGAGGACTGGACACTTGATGACTAGCATTTAAATGCATGAATCGCCTCCATTGAGATTTACTACCTTGAATGGATCTGAGGTGACATGAAAGTTCTGTTTATACTGTTTGACCTCTGATGGTTCATTTAAATATAAAAGTCATTGTGTGACCAGGCGTGACAGCCCCAGCCCCCAGAGATCATAAGAAAGGAATAAAGGCTCTGACAACGTGTTATGGAATTAAAATTAGGCCACAACTTTATTAAACTTCCAAATGTAGGAAGACCTTGGCTTAGGCCTTGGGTGTGTATCCCTCCAAGCCCCACAGCCGGGGGAACTGGGGCACGTCAGGGTGAATGGGATATGGGGGTGCTCTGTGAGACATAAGTGTAGCAGGCAGCCCAGCCCATCAACCCCACATGCAGGGTAGTTCACTGACAACCTTTCAGTGTATGGCCAGTAACCCCTTTAAGAGGGGATCCTGGAATCTCCACCGCGTGGGGGGGGGGGTGAGTCACCACTTCATGCCCCCCCCCAATATAGGGAAGAAAAGACTAAAGGATTCTAAGGACCTCTGACCATTAGGTCCAGTCGTGACCGACTCTGGGGTTGCGGCGCTCATCTCGCTTTAATGGCCGAGGGAGCTGGCGTACAGCTTCTGGGTCATGTGGCCAGAATGACTAAGCCGCTTTGGGCGAACCAGAGCAGTGCACGGAAATGCCATTTACCTTCCCACCGGAGCGGTACCTATTTATCTACTTGCACTTTGCCGTGCTTTCGAACTGCTAGGTGGGCAGGAACTGGGACCGAGCAACAGGAGCTCACCCCGTCGCAGGGATTTGAACCGCCAACCTTCTGATCGGCAAGTCCTAGGGTCTGTGGTTTAACCCACAGCACCACTACTTAAGGCCATAACTGCCAAAGCTGTGACGAATTGCTATGGGGAAGACAAAAGCTGCCAATGCAGGAAAATTTCTTCCTGGTCCTTCAACAGCAACCAGTCAAAGACTGTAGCAGCACCCGCTACACAGGAAGAAAAAGTTAACTTGCAACAAGAAAACATTAAACAAAGGGAGGGTTGGGAGGGTGAATCTCCAGAGCCGACTGCTTGGCTATTGTCGGCTCCACCTACCAGCAAGAAACTTGATTACTGAGGCTGGGCGTGAACATCCAAAAATTAACACTGAGAGGCAAGCCAGCCCCCTTCTACTATTAAGTTCACTTATTTCCTTCAGACGTTAGCATGAAACCCTCAGAAAAGCCATCTTACAAAAAAAAAGAAAAAAGGCACTTAAGTCAGCAGGGTATATTATTACAACAACATTTTGTTGCAGTATGTTATCCTCTTACTGGATGATCTCACAGGGAGATCTTTGCAAAGGCCATCTTGTTTAGATTGTATCTGTCATTGTTTGCATATGTAATCCAAACACCGCAGGAGAATATGGAGCTATAACAATGAACTGAATGGGACCCTAGCTGGCTCATCAGAATGGTGTGCATTTTATGAGGAAGGTTTGCTGGAGGTTGCTGGAATGAGGCACTGTGGACATACTGTATAGGCTTTATGGAATACGGCTACATCCTGAAAATCCGTTATGGGGCAGTTCAAGCAAAAGACACATTTTATTGCCCCTAGACAGCTATAAAACAGAGCTCAGAAGTTCACATTTAATCGAATCATCCTAGTAAGAAGGTCCATTTTAAAAGCTGAAGAAAAAGCAGTGTGCTTAGCCACATTTATTATTTATTGTTATTAGTTATCAACCTTATTTGTTGCACAAACAATCTCTAAGTGACTTCCACTGGAACACAAACACACATTATGGAAATAAGCAAAATAATATAACACATTAATATTCCATGCAACATATTTTTTTTTGGTGGGGGGTTAAAGAAACCCTGCATAACAGTGATTGAAAATATTGGCAGCATACTTACAATAAACAAAACAACACTCCCACCCATTAACCAGCATATAAAAACAAAACACTCAAAACCGACACCTGCTTCCTGGCCCAAAACATATGCATATCGACACAACATTATTTTTTAAAAATCTACCCACCCAGAAGTTTAGTGTCAAGCCCAGCTTTTGTAAGTCTGGGTGGTGGTGGTCCTCCATGGATGTTACTGCATCTCTCCTCTCCTTTCAGGGATAGCAGCAGAAAAAGCAGAATAGGGAATGGTAAAAGCTTACCTATTCTGCAGCTGTTCCGGCTCCTCCTCCTCCGCTGCTGGTGTTATTCCATATTACTATATAATAAAAATGTAAGGATATCGTCACAATGCAGTTTGACAGGTAGGGTTACAAACTACAGCATGACAACAGAACAGAAAAGTTGGAGAGTGAGGAAGGGTGAATGTTAAGTGGGGTTGGTGAGCAAACTGACCAGAGTTAGGAACCCCTAGTACAGTGGTACCTCGGGTTACAGACGCTTCAGGTTACAGACTCCACTAACCCAGAAAAAGTACCTCAGGTTAAGAACTTTGCTTCAGGATGAGAACAGAAATTGGACAGCGGTGGCAGTGGGAGGCCCCATTAGCTAAAGTGGTACCTCAGGTTAAGAACAGTTTCAGGTTAAGAACGGACCTCCAGAACGAATTAAGTTCTTAACCCAAGTTACCACTGTACTGCTATGTTATATAGCCATGGCAACTGAAGATGTTAGGTGGTGTCAGGTGACTTTAAGGAGAGTTCCCTTTATCTGTATCACATCTAGAGTGTACTAAAGGCACATCTCTACTAATCAGGGAGTAAAGAAGCCCAGTTCTGTTACAGCGTTGACCATATATGATGGCTGCAAAATGGGCCATATCTGGGGTTCTGTGGAGAATTTTGAAAGTTTTTGTTGAGGGCTTCTGGCATGAGAGAGATGTATGAGATGGTGTGGCAACAAATGCTGCGTGACAGGGAAGGGAGAAGGGATGCGTACCAGTGCAAACTTCCCATAATTCAGTTTAATAATAAAAATAAAAAAATCTAAAACATTAGATATTAAAAATTTCCTGATACAGGGTTGCCTTCAGATGTCTTCTAAAAGCCAGATAGTTGTTTATTTCCTTGACATCTGATGGGAGGGCGTTCCACAGGGCGGGCGCCACCACCGAGAAGGCCCTCTGCCTGGTTCCCTGTAACCTTGTTTCTCACAGTGAGGGAGCCGCCGGAAGGCCCTTGGCGCTGGACCTCAGTGTCCGGGCTGAACAATGGGGGTGGAGATGCTCCTTCAGGTATACTGTTTGCATCATGCATGAAAATATTTGCAGTCAATAGACTATCCAGTTGGATTCTCCAAACAACAATTAAGGTCCTGGTGTTTGAAAAAAGTTCCAGGGTCCTATTATAGCTGTGTAGATTCCTTGTTCCATATTTACTGGTCAGTGCCAGAACTTAGCAAGAGAGCCGTACAGTAAGTGTGCAGAAGAATTCAACATTTGCTTACATAGTAAATGTAAAATATTGGATATATTGCTAATAGTTAGTTACTGAGCTAAGTTCGGAATGCTAGTAAAGGTAAAGGTAAAGGGGACCCCTGACCATTAGGTCCAGTCGTGGCCGACTCTGGGGTTGCGGCGCTCATCTCGCTTTATTGGCCGAGGGAGCCGGCGTAGAGCTTCCGGGTCATGTGGCCAGCATGACTAAGCTGCTTCTGGCGAACCAGAGCATCGCACGGAAACGCTGTTTACCTTCCCGCCAGAGCGGTGCCTATTTATCTACTTGCACTTTGACATGCTTTCAAACTGCTAGGTTGGCAGGAGCAGGGGAGCTCACCCGGTCACGGGGATTTGAACCACCGATCTTCTGATCCCTTTACCTTTACCTTTCATGTGGCAATACTTACCCTTTGGAATTATCTCCTGCTACATAAGAGATAGGCACTGCCTCTAATGTTCTGTTTTGGCTCCTGTTGAAGACCTTCCTTTCTCAACAAGTTTTTTAAGTGGCAATTTTTATCCCTGTCTGTATTTGCACTGGATTTCAAAGTGCTTTTAATATATGAAATTGTTTCAATGGTTGTTTTTTATATGCAATTGTTTTTATTGTTGATGTTTTTATTGTTAAATCATTTTGAGGTATTTTACAGGAAGTGGTTCATGAAAGGAATTAAATGAATAAATGCATACATTTGTTTGTCTGTAAGTACTGAGCCATTTAAATAATTGAAATAACACCACAGGAATCCAAATGCTTTGGTTTTCCTCCTTGTTTCTCTGACATCTAATGGCTGGCTGGTTTAGAAAGGAATTTTGCCAGACTGTTTGAGAAGAAGCAATTTTTCCTCTGTGTTCCTTTAAACGAGTGGGCCTCCCCTTCCCCCATGATGATCACTTCTTCTGCTCTGTAATTGTCTCAATTATTATGATGTCACAATGGCAAATGAAAAATATTAGTGGGTAACTGCTGCCATTTATTTTTATTTTTTGGTTGGTGAACTTAGCCACTGCTGAGTCAAGTCAATCTGTGGCTGCGTACACATTTCAGGCTTAAAAACACAGCTAGGGTGTCCCCCCCCCCAATGTGGATTAAAGCACATTGGCCGGGAAACACTCCGAAAGCATAGTATTTCAGAAAAAAAGCAACTAGATACATACAGGATATAGGGGCATGGGTGGCACTGTGAGTTAAACCACAGAGCCTAGGACTTGCTGATCAGAAGGTCGGTGGTTTGAATCCCCATGACGGGGTGAGCTCCCATTGCTCGGTCCCTGCTCCTGCCAACCTAGCAGTTCGAAAGCATATCAAAGTGCAAGTAGATAAATAGGTACCCCTCCGACGGGAAGGTAAACAGCATTTCCATGCGCTGCTCTGGTTCGGAAGCTGTATACCGGCTCCCTCAGCCAAGAAAGCGAGATGAGCGCCGCAACCCCAGAGTCGGTCACAACTGGACCTAATGGTCAGGGGTCCCTTTACCTTTACCTTTACCTTAACAAACAGAATAGCAGAGGAGTAACATTGCTTCCCAAACAGAAGACAGTTCAGAATTACAACAGGGGTTCAAGGGAGGTCACAGCTCAGAGGCAGATGAGGGGGAAAGCTGGGAAATAATGGGAGAGGAGGAGGAGACACAGCTGGAGCAACTGGCTGACACGTTATCACTAGAAAGCATTCCAGACCCACCATCTCCCAGAACCCAGCGAGCCTTAAAAGTAGGAGAGCAAATTGCTTGGATGCAGATGGCCCTAAGTAGCAAGCATAAAGGGGTGTTGTTGTTGACCAATGAGGAAGTGGGAGAAAAGGGGGTGTGTGTGGAGATTTACTCAGAGTAACACCATTATTCCAAGAGGCTGCATTCTCAAGCCCTTCTCTGTAAATATTGAATAAAAAGCAGATGGTAAGAACTTTCCCTTGTTTTATCGTTTCTGGCAACCTGCTGTGGGGGTTACTGCCGCCTGACAGAACATACCCAAAACTGACATATATGACAGGCCCTAGACTGTACATTGTCAGCCTTTATATCCCCTCCCCTCCGATTCTTTTCTTCTTCTTTATTACCCACCATTCACCCTAAGGCCCCAGGGCTGGTTACAACATCGAAACACAATATTTAAAACCGATTAAAACAATGTACAAGTTGTTACGAAAGAACTTATCTCTTCACTTTGGGGCTACCTTTGAAAGTGATCCGGAAACTGCAATTAATCCAGAATGCGGCAGCTAGACTGGTGACTGGGAGCGGCTGCCGAGACCATATAACACTGGTCTTGAAAGATCTACACTGGCTCCCCGTACATTTAAGAGCACAATTCAAATTGTTGGTGCTGACCTTTAAAGCCCTAAACGGCCTCAGTCCTGTATACCTGAAGGAGCATCTCCACCCCCATCATTCTGCCTGGACACTGAGGTCCAGCGCCGAGGGCCTTCTGGCAGTTCCCTCACTGTGAGAAGCCAAGTTACAGATAGGTAGCCGTGTTGGTCTGCCATGGTCAAAACAAAATAAAAAAATTCCTTCCAGTAGCACCTTAAAGACCAACTGAGTTAGTTCTAGGTATGAGCTTTCGTGTGCATGCACACTTCTTCAGATACACTGTGTATCTGAAGAATACACAGTGTATCTGAAGAAGTGTGCATGCACACGAAAGCTCATACCTAGAACTAACTCAGTTGGTCTTTAAGGTGCTACTGGAAGGAATTTTTTTATTTTGTTGTGATAAGCCAAGTTACAGGGAGCCAGGCAGAGGGCCTTCTCGGTAGTGGCACTCGCCCTGTGGAATGCCCTCCCACCAGACGTCAAAGAGAAGAAAAACTACCAGACTTTTAGAAGACATCTGAAGGTAGCCCTCTTTAGGGAAGCTTTTAATGTTTAACAGACCACTGTATTTTAATACTTTGTTGGAAGCCGCCCAGAGTGGCTGGGGAAACCCAACCAGATGGGTGGGGTATAAATAATAAATTCTACTCTATTCTACTCTACTCTTTATTCTATTCTATTCTATTCTATTCTATTCTATTCTATTCTATTCTATTCTATTCTATTCTATTCTATTCTTCACAGATGTTCTCTTTCCTCTCATTGTTGCTTTCAGATCTCCCACTCCACACGTACACCATTGTTGATAGAAAGCTGCCCAACCCCTATCCGCTCATCGGTTTTCCATTCTCCTGTATCCATCAAACTAACCTGCACCTACCCCAGCCCTCCCCTTAAAATCTGTTTCTAGCCATATGAATCTTCTTACCTGATCTGAGTTTGGCCTCTTTTGAGGACCTGATTTCCTCCTACCATTTCTGAGAGGCCGAGATGATGCAGTTTGCCGGTGGTAGTTTCAGGACAATATCTCGTAAATCATTCAGTTCACCATGACTCTCAGGGTAATCCACCCTAACTGTTGGTTGTACACTGAGCCTGACCATCCACAAAGCTTTCTTCGTTTCCACGGAGACTGGGGTCTGAACATTGTGACATGTGAAGCAAGGAGGAAAACTCCCCAGTAAGACATAAGCAGCTAGGTGGGAAATTCTGCTGTGGGACATGGCAGGTGTAGATCAGCAAGTATTGTTACAGAGATGGGAAAGCTGAAAGTAGGAACAGGGGATTATATATTTTTTCAGGTTATTTCAGGCTCTCTCTGGGGGATTGGTGTCTGAGGGGGAGTGAGGAGCCCTCTTTAGTTGAGAGATAGAAGTCGTTAATCTTTATTGACCTGTTGATGATTTTACAGTTGTAGAATTCTCTCCTTTTTCTGTCAGAATGCCATTGTGTACATTCAAATGTAAGATAAATTATATGCAACGGGACTTGACAGGAAGTCAAAGCTGAAGAAAAGATTTTGGAAGATAAAAGGAAAAAAAATATTTACTTTCATTATTATCATTTTGTGTGCGGGTGTGTGGGTGTCTGCACATATGTGTGTTGTTGCATGCAATGTTTGGGAGGAAATAAGACGGTAAATAACAAATAATAAACTAAATATCGATGTATGCAATTTTTATTTCTTAATTATATTTAGTGGTAGTATGGCTGTATTGTTTTTTGTAACATAAAACCATTCAATAAAAAACATTATTATTTTTTAAAAGAAGCTCATTTGTGTAGCCTTTGCAGCAGGGACAAAGATCTCGCTGGGATCCCATCATCCCTGACCACTGACAGCTTAGCAGGGGCTGATGGAAGATATCGGAATCCCCATCCCTAATTTACAAAGTAAGAACTTGCAGGAAATGCCTAAACATTTTGAATAATTTTATTTAAATCATTTTGACCAAGAAGTCTAATCATTTTTTGCAAGAAGTCTAATAATATAAGAGCTTAATTACACAAACATTCAGCACATGATAGAAATTTTAGATTTAGATAAAATGTTTCAAAAGACACACTTGGGAGCCATCGGTGAGGAGTTAGTTAGAGAACTGCTAGGCATCAGCACTTGGCTGAAAAGAGGAGCTGCTAGGTTTATTTTTCTCCCTTTTGTTTTCTGTCACTCGAGGAACCTGGGAATTTCACTTAAGGCTAGATAAAAATCCAGGCGGCTGCTGGATTCTATATTTTCAAAAATGGGGTATCAGCCATTATTTGCTTCTATGTCCTGAAACCTGAACAGCTTCAAGTGGATCCCAAAGCAGATAAATCTAATGCACTCCCCCCCCCAGCAAAACTGGACACCTCCATCTGCCCCAGCTGCAATAAAACATGTATCTCCTGTATCAGTCTCTACAGCCACAGCAGGCGCAGTAACTCTGTACCTGTTTGATTTTACCACCGAAGGTACATTTCTCCATTGTCTCCTGAGACAGACGGATGCCAACAATCTCTCCCTATGCTCCATTTTAAGACTAATTGGAGACTTGGTAGTTTCAATATCAAATCAGCTTATTTCCCCTGCCCCATTTACTTGGCTTATCATCCAGCCTAATGAAGAGCTCTGGAGAACCCTAAAGCTTGCTCAGTGGTATTTTCATTGATATTTCCCATTCCTGCCAACTCCTGCCAATCCTCAGTTTTATACATTTCACCAATTTTACAATCATTTCAACATTTCAAAACTTGACTTCCTCCCCCCCCTTTCTGTGGTTCCTTAAATTTATTTTTAAAATATTTTCTGCATATCCCAATTAACTTAATTTGCTCATTTATTCATCTCATTTAAATATATACTCTTATAAAACTGCAGGTTATTTCAATAATCCTGCCAATCTTCTTATCTGTTTATGACTTATCTGTAAATATTCAATAAACCATTTCCATTTTTTAATGTAAAAAGTTTGTTATCTTGATTTCTAAATTTTCCGGTAAGTTTCGCCATTGCTGCATATTCCATAAGTTTTTGTATCCATTCTTCCTTTGCTGAGACGTCTTCTTCTTCTTTCCATTTTTAGGCAAGTAACATTCTTCCTGTAGTCCCATACATTAATAAATTTCTATACACTTTGGGTAGTTCTGTCCCTATACAGTGGTGCCCCGCAAGACGAATGCCTCGCAAGACGAAAAACCCGCTAGACGAAAGGGTTTTCCGTTTTTCAAGGCGCTTCGCAAGATGAATTTCCCTATGGGCTTGCTTCGCAAGACGAAAACGTCTTGTGAGTCTTGCGAGTTTTTCACCTCCCCCCCTTTTTCTAAGCCGCTAAGCCGCTAATAGCCACTTAGCCGCTAAGCCGCTAATAGCCGCTAAGCCGCTAAACCGCTAATAGTGCTAATCCGCTAAGCCGCTAATAGGGATGCTTCGCAAGACGAAAAAAACGCTACACGAAGAGACTCGTGGAACGGATCATTTTCGTCTTGCGAGGCACCACTGTAATTCCCAAAATGAAAGCTTCTGCTTTTTGGTTTCTTTACAAATATTATTTTAAACATATTTTTCAATTCATTATATATCATTTCTCAGTAAGCTCTAACCTTGCTACAAGACAAACACATATGATAGAAAGAACTTTCTTTTGCTTTACATTTCCAACACGTATTTGATTTGGATTGATACATTTTTGCCAATTTACTCAGTGTTAAAGGTAAAGGCACCCCTGCCCGTATGGGCCAGTCTTGCCAGACTCTAGGGTTGTGCGCTCATCTCACTCTAGAGGCCGGGAGCCAGCGCTGTCCGCAGACACTTCCGGGTCATGTGGCCAACGTGACGAAGCTGCTCTGGCAAACTGGCACCAGAGCAGCACACGGAAACGCCGTTTACCTTCCCGCTATAAAGTATATACTCAGTGTTAGGTACCTCCAATATATCATTTTCATATCATTTTCTCTTCAGGAACCCCTGCCTGAATTGACCTATGTGTCAGTTCCAGCAGGCGGGCTGGAAGTACTTTGATTGCCCTGTGCCCAAGCCAAACCTTTTTCATCTGTATTCAATAAAGTTGTGATCTGTTTCAAACTAAACCAGTCTTAGGTAAAGGTCAAGGGACCCCTGACCATTAGGTCCAGTCGTGGCCGACTCTGGGGTTGCGGCGCTCATCTCGCTTTATTGGCCGAGGGAGCCGGCGTACAGCTTCTGGGTCATGTGGCCAGCATGACTAAGCCGCTTCTGGCAAACCAGAGCAGCGCACGGAAACGGCGTTTACCTTCCCGCCGGAGTGGTACTTATTGATCTACTTGCACTCTGACGTGCTTTCGAACTGCTAGGTTGGCAGGAGCAGGGACCGAGCAAAGGGAGCTCACCCCGTCACGGGGATTTGAACCGCCGACCGTCTGATCGGCAAGTCCTAGGCTCAGTGGTTTAACCCACAGTGCCAGCGGCGTAGCGTGGGTTGTCAGCACCCGGGGCAAGGCAAGTAATTTGCGCCCCCTAACCTGGGGCAAGGCAAGTAACTTGCGCCCCCTACCCCCTAACCATGGTCATTAATACTGACGGCTCTACTCTGGGGCAAACTCCGTGGTGACTACTGCCCTCCGTGGTGTTGTTTTTGCAATTAAAGGACCCCTGCCTCAAATAAAGCATCTTGGGGATTGGGGACTGGGATTTGCCAAGGGAGCTGGGAATTGCAGTTCAGTGGCGGGTCAGGGGGAGAGGGTCCCTTCCGCGTCTGAGTGCCGCAGGCCCCTTTGCGCCAAGACGCGCGTCTTTGGGCGTCGCGGCGCAGCCTTCTCGGTCTCCCTCCCCGGCCCGGCTAGCCCCAACGCAGCTTCTTTCTGGCGCGGGGAGGGGGCGCCTCTGGGGCCAGTGCGTCGGCCAGCATCCGGCGCGGGTGGGTGGGCCCCGTCGGGGCGGGTGGGCGGTCTTGGCGCGCAGGCACTAGAGTGCAGGTGGCTCCGGCTGGGCGCTTCATTCGCCGCCGGTGGCGCGTTTGGCGGGCTACGCGCGTCCAGACAGCGACCCGAGCCTGGGCGGCGTGGCGCTTGGTGCCGGAGCCTCCGCCCGTAGTGCCCCGTCGGGAGACCCGGCCGGAAGGAACCTCGAGCCGGCTGTCGGACGCGGCTGAAGCAGCCAGGGCGGCATGGCAGGCAGCGGCTCCTCGGCGACTCCGGAGGCAGCGAGTGCGCCCCCCCCGAAGTTGCGCCCGGTGCGGCCGGCCCCCCTTGCACCCCCCACGCTACGCCACTGCACAGTGCCACCCGCGTCCCAAACCAGTCTTAGTGGTCTTTTATTTGTCTGGGGCTTGGGGACTGGAGAGCACAATGCTGTAGGGGAAACACGGAAGACCATTGTGATTTTGAGGAGTTAGATGACATGTCTCTTTCCCTTTACATCCCTGGTTTAATGTTTGCCGATTCATGATGGCATAACTTGTTTGCGTGGCAAGTTCCCACCCCCTCCCCCATGGAAATAATGACACATGACACAAGTATTAAGGTTAATGGGCTAAATAAGGCCACAACTTTATTGGTTACAGGTGATGAGCAGTATTGACTTAGGCATTGGTCCTAACCAACTATATCCGACTTCAGCCCATCCGCTTGAAGTCCGGGAAGGGTTAACCACCATTGGGTGAGTCCTGCTGATGCAAACCAGCTAGGAACTCTCCTGGAGTCACCGATAGGGGGCGTGCCTTAGGCCCTCACTTCCATAGGCTTCGGACTATATGGCGGGTGGGTGTGCACCTTCCTTCCCAAGCCTCTGCGGGAGGAGAGCAATCCCCGCAGAGGCTTAGGTTGACAACTCTGGGAAATGGGGGGTGGGGGGGCACCTGAGGGATCTTTGCACCATGGCACAAGATATGCTTAAGATGGCCCTGGGTGTAGTGAATGGGTTTGGAGACTCTCAGCTGCTCCGCATTCTCCCAGTATGCCCCACGGTGATCCTTAAGGTCCATAAATAGCAACACCCTAGAGGTCCCGGGCCCCAAGGAAGTTAGATTAGCCTCAACCAGAGCCAGGGCCTTTTCAACACTGGCTCCTGCCTGGTGGAACGCTCTGTCTCATGAGACCAGGGCCCTGCAGGATCTGATTTCTTTCCTCAGGGCCTGTAAGACAGAGTTGTTCTGCCTGGCCTTTGGCTTGGAATCAATTTGATTCCCTCCCCCTCTTTCTTTTTTCCTTTCTCCTCCTGTGATGGAACTCCTATTTGGGGACTTCCCTGGATTTTTTCTGGCCCATGTCTGGATAGTTAGCCTTGGTGAAGACCTGATGTTTTCATCCCCCCAAAAGTTTTTGATTTGAGTTTCCATTGAAATGAGGCTGCATTTTAATGTTTTAATGTTGTATTTTAATCTTGTTTTCAAGTTGTATTTCAATCAATTTGTTTTTATATCAGTTGTTAGCCGCCCTGAGCCTTGTCTTGGCTGGGGAGGGTGGGGTATAAATAACATTTAATAATAATAATAATAATTCCTGTTGAGTCACACCCCTTGTCCCGGGCTGATCATGAGTGATGCTTGCTAACCAGGTGCAGTCAATCAAGTCAATCAAAGCTGGCTATAAGAGCTGTAGGCTGAAGGGGCTCAGAGAGCTTATTTACAGATCGAGGTACCAGATTCTGTGAGACTGTTGGCTGAGGTCTCTCTCGCTGCTCTACCTAGAGCTCTGGGTTGCTGAAGGGGAGATTGTGTGTGGCTTCTGTCTGGTATGCTATAATATGTGCTGGTCCCGAGGGCTAACCGAGAGGCGAGGTCCGAGTCCACTCCAAGGGCGATGGTGAGGCATGGAGGCTGTCCGTCAAAGCTGTAGCTGGGTCCAAGGCGGGAAGTCGGGTGGGGTCAGGAACTCTGGCAGAAGAGCAGGACAGGGTGCAGGCAAGAACAGGCTACCAACAATGTTGCTCCCGCAACCTGGGGCTGGTTGGCTTTTATCTGCCCAGAGGCATAGGGCAGCCCCGGTCCACAAGTGACTCATGTCTCCTGGCCTGGAGGCGAGCACTCCTCCTGCAGGAACTTAGTTCCCTCCGCCTCTCTGCCCTGAGCCTCTGCAGCTCAGGAGAGGTTGGAGGGTTACCGGACCCAGAGGCAACCTCCTCTTCCCCTGACGGGGCTGAGAGTGGAGCACCTGCAGGCAATGGGTCCTCCATCACCTCAGGAGCCAGAGCAGACTCGGCTGGTGCCTGCACCTGAGGATCCAGCACAGGTGAGGACCTTTCAGGCTCAAGCCCCAGCCCTGGCTCCGCTGGTTCTGGAGGCGGGGACTCCTGCACAGGCTGTGATTCCTCCGGTTCAGCCTCTGAGTCCGAATCCCAGGCCATCACACCTGCTGCTATGTTAACCTTATGCAAATAAAGCATTGCTTATTCTTCATCCACTGGCTCCAGATTCAGAAAGAACCCTGCGCTTTGCAGAACAAATGTCTGGACCTGCAATGACCCTCCATGCTTCCCCTGAAGTAACAGGTAAGAGATGGAGCTCCCAGCTACACCCCAAGGATAGAGCACAGAGGTGCTATTATCTCCATGTTGCAGATGCAGGGGTGAAGTGAGAAAACTATGGTTTGCCTAAGATTACACACCAAGTTTCTGGCTCAGGGGAAATTTGAATGGGCAACTTCCTAGCTCACAGCTTACACTAAAGATCAACTTCCCTTGTTGCCCATAGCATACAGTGAAAATAGGATTCCTAATGAAGCGGATTTAAGTAGGTGAAGTAACATGATTGCTCACCATGATTAGCAATCAGGTCTACAGTGATTGTGGGGCTGGACAGTTTAAGAAAAAAATCAATAATATTCCATTTTTTTATTGCAGACTGTGGTTTGCCTTGTTTTTTTCATTTGTTCAGAATGTATTTCCACAGTGTTGGGAGATGCACAGCATAACAATGCTTTTGGCTGCAGGTTGCTGACAGCTGCCTCTCCACCAGGTAAGATCCACAAGGGTGTAGGTTTTTAAGTAAGCCGGATCTGTCTGCGGTCTGACTTTTGCACCTTCTGTCCACTATCAAAGAATTACACATCCTATCTAGCTGTCCATCTAATCGCATTTCTTTCCATCCATCCTCTCAAGAGATCAGGGTAGCAAGACAGCAGATATTTCCGTTTTCATCCTCGGGTTGGGCTGAAAGAAGTTACATGACTGAGAAAGGATTACCGTCTTGGTAATCCTAGTCTAAAGCAAAACTCTATCCATTATGTCACACTGGCTCTACCAATGCCTTCAGTGTTATTTGTGTGACAAGGCCCTGGGCCCCGTAGTTCCCTAATATATAATAAACACACACGGACACGATAATTTAGATTAATGGGCAAAAATAGGCCACAACTTTATTGGTTACAGATGTGAGTGGTTTGGCTTGGGCTTTGGGTGGAACCAGACAATATCCTGACTCCTGCCCATCTGCAGGGAGTCACACTAAGGGTTAACCACCAGTAGGGGGAGCCCTTTGACATATGTCAAATCAGGGTCCCTGGTGGGTTGTGGTATGGTCCTAGCCCACGATCACACTTCATACAAGATCCACACCCCGGATCCTTTTCACAGGATACCCTTATCAAGGAGTGGCAGGCAGAGGCAACAACCTCCCCTCCCATCACAAAGACTTACCCAACGCCTAACCTCACAAAATTGTGACGATTGCGACAAGGTGGGCGAAAACCAAGTGGCAGGTACCAATTTGCCAAGGGGAAAAATTCCTACCTGGTGCCATCAATATGGCGGGCGACATATGTCCATAGCAAGGTCACTGTCATAGCAACACATAAAAAGAGGGCGGGTGGGCTGGGAGACCTGCTGAGAAGACAAAATGAGGCCACGCCCCAGCCGCCCGATTGGTCGGTTGGGGGCGTGACATGACCAGGAATCCCCATGATGTGGGCAGCATCCCTTCACCCCCAATCTGCGTCACTGGAGGTCCTAGGTTCCAGTCCACAACACTTACCCCCCAGGGAAGGGGAGCGGATTTATATGAAGTGTGCAGTGCAATCCTAAACCATCTTAGGCAGAAATAAATCAAATCCAATGTGGTTTACTCCCATAGCAAGTGTCCTTAGGGTGCAGTCCTAAACACATGTATCTAGAGAACAAGCCCCACTGAACGCAGTGGGTGTTACTTCTGAGTAAACTTGCACGTTGTCTGGAAAGACTAGTGCCCCCCCCCCAGAGTGCTTAAGATGATAAAGGCATCATTGTCCAAGGTGTGCTCCACTGCCATCTCTGCCCACAGGTTTTCTCCTTCTCAAAAAGCCTGCAAAACCTATTTGACTGCCAGCACAGTGGGACAGAAGAAAAGAGTATTTACATTGCGGGCAATGATTCCTACGCTGAACACTGTTAGAAGTCATCCTCTGTATTCTGACACTTCCTGAGAGGTGTTGAATTTTTTCTTGATGGTAGCAAGTCATTGAAGCCGATAAGGAGGATAGCAGACATATACCCTTCTAAGATAAGGGATCACGGACCCCACTCTTTGCTTTATGAGTCTTCAGGTGACAGGTTTGTTTCTCTGTGGCTGATATAAATAGTAGGGATGCAAGCATCTTCCTAAGCTTACTTTATGTCTCCAAGCCTTTTGTTCATTCCTCTAGAAGAATCAGACTGGGTTCCTTCTCTGGGCAATCACTCTCTCCACCCACAGTTTGACTAGGAAGCAGAATGTTAAATCAGACCCCCCCCCCTTCAGTCTGTCTCTTCCAAACAGTTCTGCATCACAGGGCTCCAAAAATTTACAGCCTCAGGATACAATGCTTCAAGGTTAATGCAGTCAGCCTTTGACAGCCTTTCTCCAGAAAAAAAAAATTATACACCTCTCCGTATGAGCACAGCTGTGCTGCTGTTCCGACATCAAACGTTCCAGCTGTTTCAGGTGACACAAACTGCTTCTATTTGTCTTCCCTCTCCTCTTTGCACTCTAGAAACATGTGCCCCCCCTTTAAAATATGCAGTGGAGAATAAAGTCTAGTAGATGGAGAGTCTGCTCCAGGTAATTCATGCGCCTGCACTTAAGCCTAGTGTGAGCACATAGTGTCTTCTGAATCAGGCGAAACTCTGCAAGGACTGGACCATTGCCTGGGGGCAGTAATGGCAGAGAAACACATGTGAGGTGACAATAAAATTGCACCAGATATTTTCCACTTTGAGAGGCTGGGGATACAACTAAGCATTTTGGTCAGGTAAAAATTAATTCCTTCAAAAAACCCAAACTAAACTTATTTATCACATTTTGAAAAAGGGGGGTTCTGTTTGGAGTCCTTGTTATCACTTGCAGCTGCTGCTTCCTGAATTAAGTCCACATGAGTCATCCCACCCAATCAGGGATTATTATTTGAATAATCAAATAAGGGAGGGGTTTTTTGTGGGAGGGGGACACTGTTGAACAAAAAATGTAGCCACAAAAAGCAGGGAGTAGTTTTGGCTCAGCTGTAGGTGATAGCGAGCATGTTTCATTTGAAAGCCCTGTTCCTCACTCTAATCATGGGGAAATATGATGAAGGACACCAAATTTGTGTGATGATCTCTTAACTCTTGTATCTGTGGCTCTGATGAGAATGGTGAATAGCACCCAATGAGGTCACTTCTTGAGCTGATTGTAATGAGACCACAAAATTGCCCAATTACCTATTCACACAAATGATTGTCAAAATCAGAGAGAAGGGGGGGGAGGGGGAGCTGTGGAATTAATCCCCTCCGCTTGAGGGCCGGAAGTCACGCTGTGTTGGAGCAAAGAAGAACTTCATTTGAAGATTTTTAAAAAAGGTACTTGCAGTGTTGAAACTGCCAAAGACATTCGCATAAAGAGAGAGGCTAAAAGTGTCGGTGTCAGAAACCCACCCAATGAATAGAGACCCAAGAGTGAAAGTTGTCCGGCCTTAGGCTTTTTCTGGGGAGGGGGTGAATTAGTGTGTTACTCCCATTCCCTTGACCAGATGTGATATCTCAGGGCACCCTGGTAAAGGGGTCCTGGGTGGAAGTTCCTGCCCTGAAGCTCGAGGTGAGCAGGTGGGCTAGAGGACATCCAGTGGTGGCTAGGAGAGGACCAGCTTAGTTGACCTCCATCATGAGGTGGCCCTTAACCCAGGGACAATCCTGTTTAAATTTCAGCCATCAGATGGGAGGCTGATTCAGAATTCCTACCCAGTGCCCAGGCCAAGGCCTACCTACATCTGTAATCAATAAATTTGTGGCCAATTTTAACTGCAGAACATTGTTGCACCACTCCACTGCTTCACCTCTTCCCGTCCCCGGGTGCACTGCATCTGGGTCTGCAAACTCATCCAAGGAATAGAGACCCAAGAGTTAATTAATAAATTTAGTATCATATTACTGTCCTTGTTCAATGTACACTGAAGCTGCTTACCATCATCCGAATCATCTTATCCATGTGGTGGCAGCTGCTTAAATATCACATCAGCCTTGTGGAATCAATCTATGAAAGAACGACTCCACTCTTCAAATAGACACCAAAGAAATCCATTCTCTTCCCAATTAGCTGGGATGTTGAACCTGTGGTTTTGCAGATGTTGTTGGAGCCAGTGTGGTGTAGTGGTTAAGAGTGGTGGACTTGTAATCTGGTGAACTGGGTTCGATTCCCTGCTCCTCCACATGCAGCTGCTGGGTGACCTTGGGCTAGTCACACTTCTTTGAAGTCTCTCAGCCCCACTCATCTCACAGAGTGTTTGTTGTGGGGGAGGAAGGGAAAGGAGAATGTTAGCCACTTTGAGACTCCTTCAGGTAGTGATAAAGCGGGATATCAAATCCAAACTCTTCTTCTTCTCTTCTTGCAGCAACCCTCATCCCTGACCATTGGCCATGCTGCTTGGGGGTGATGGGAATTGTAGTCCACAACATCTGGAGATGCTACAGGTTCGCTATTGCTGTAGTATATCGCACTTATGTTATAGGGACGCGGGTGGCGCTGTGGGTTAAACCACAGAGCCTAGGGCTTGCCAATCAGAAGGTTGGAGATTCGAATCCCCGCAACAGGATAAGCTCCCGTTGCTCGGTCCCTGCTGCTGCCAAACTAGCAGTTCGAAAGCACGTCAAAGTGCAAGTAGATAAATAGGTACCGCTCCGGCGGGAAGGTAAACGGCATTTCCGTGTGCTGCTCTGGTTCGCCAGAAGCGGCTTAGTCATGCTGGCCACATGACCCGGAAGCTGTACACTGGCTCCCTCAGCCAATAAAGCGAGATGAGCGCTGCAACCCCAGAGTCGGCCACAACTGGACCTAATGGTCAGGGGTCCCTTTACCTTTACCTATCACACTTATGCACATTGAGTCAGGTTATTTGTGCTGACTGCTCCAATATGCAGTGGCTCTCCAACTTTCCAGACAGAAGCCTTTCACAGCCCTGTTATCTAAGATACTTTAACTTGAGGTGGCATGGATCGTTCCTGAAACCTCAGTCGTGTAACCCATGTGTCCCAACATTAAGCTATGGTCCTCCCACAACACACTGAACTGAAAGCTACTTTGTTAAGCCTTTGTTTTTCGGCCTCATATGTGTCCTGTTGGATCATAGCGATATAATTTTCTTTCATATTCAGAGGAGCATGGCTGTTTTGAAAACTGAACAGTATGAATGTGGCCTCTCACAGTTACCCATGTTATTCATGGGTGGGGATGTTTGTGAAATTTTGCCAAATATTCTTAGAGAGGGGAAATGTAATTTTTCAACTATTTGATGGGTGTCTGTGAAAAAAGAAAATTCCCAGAAAAGTTATGAGAAAACTCCCTTTAAAAAAATAAAATTTGGCTCACTTAATGTTGAAGGAAATTCTATTGCTCATAATGATAGATAAAGGAAGCAGTAGGGAATAAGGTCCAAGCCCATCCCTTACTCCAACAATATCAAGATACTACAGGTTTGCTCCATAGTTGTGCTCAAAGTCCCCCACCCTATATATGAGTGGATAAGTTGGGAAGGCCATTTCACTGAATATTCTTGAGTGGGGCCTAGAATTCTTCAGCAGCCTGGGGTCAACCCACAACTGGATATTCTCAGAGAATTTCTAATAATATTCTTTGCTGAGAAATTCTGGCTCATCCCTGCATATGGTAACAGTTTGGTTCTTGATAATCCAATGTCAGGTCAACAGTTCGTACCACTCATGATACAGCTGATCTTTTATGTTATATCCAACTAAGTGATACTTAGAGTAGACCTGCTGAAATCAATAAACTTGTTAGTCATGAGAACAATAGTATATGCTGACAATGCTTCGTAAATGCTAAGAGGTGAAAATTGACTGTGCTCTTGAAAGCACCTGGTGATTCTTGAGATGTATTGATGGATATCATAAACAAATCATGGGAAATGTTCACTACTGGTAAATGATGGAAATGAGTATTAGATAAATACCAGGGCATTACGACATTTCCCACTGGTCTCAATAAAGCATAAGAATTGCAAGTAAATGTCAACATTCATTGAGTTTCTAATATTTTTCGCAAACAGATGCTGTCCCTGGCTAACACCAGGTGATAATTAAAAACTCACAAAAATCTCCAAGCAGCTATAGTTTCTAACTTAGCTGGCTCTATCCATCAACATTTTAAGCTTCAGCACTATGCTTTGAATATGGTTTCTGTGGTAGAGCAATTGATCAATTACTGGAAGACAGTGTGTTTAATTGTAACCTTTTATTGCATTAACATTACCCAAGAGCCAAAGCAATCCTCGAGATGCTTCGTTCCTGAAGTGTCAATCTAAACTGACATATCCCATTGTACAAAGACTTGGTTATATCCTCTTGGCACAGCTATAATTACAGTTAAGCTAGTGAATGCTGCTACCAGAGCAAAGTATTTTATTGTCAGCTCAGAGGCATTTATAATTGCTGGTACGTGTTTTGAGGCTAGTGGGAACCCATCAAAAGGCAATGTTGGTCTACACTGTATCTCACCCAGCCAGCAGATAGCTTTCCCATGGACAGCTGTATTTGTAGTTTTGATGCACAAACTGAGAGACATGCCAATAATGTTTAAATATCTCTTACATGAAGAATGCTTCTTTCCCCCTAAGATACTGGACTCAGGAGTTGCAGTATGTAAATTATCAACAGGTGTCTACATTTTCTCTAGCAAGGTCAGATTCCATCTAATATATACACACCGCGACCAAATGAGCTTTTCCTCCCACAAGCTGTTTGAAATGTCCTGTCAAGACCGCTTACAAAAATTGCTGTCTTCTGCAGATGCACAGCTTTTGCCAAAGGCTCTCCCCTTACTAGAGATGGACTTTGTATTAATATGAAGTAGGCTTGTAAGGCCAAAGTGTAGATGCTGGAGGAAAAAATCCCTCGCTGGCTTTAATGCTCTTCATAATTCAGAAAACCTTTCTCGTGAAGCCACTGAGTTATGTATAAATTGCTAAGCTCCAACTAAGTGGTTGGGAAAAGGTCTGTTCATTTGCTTTCAGTGCTTTTCAAAATTGACCCATGACATCTGTGATCCAGCTATCTCGAGAATATGCAGTGCAAGTAGAAATTCACAAACCTGGTTTTTCTCCATTGCCCAGGGCTAGTGGCTAAGAGGGAGAATGGTCAGTAGACAGAGCTGTTTGCTGGCTTACACAGGTCTTCCAAGCAGCATGCCATAAACACGAGTAGGGCTTATGTCTTGCTTACTGTTAGTTTCTGTTTCCCTCACTGAGCAGCTGCTGGTAGTCACAAGACTATGTTTTCATTCCACAGTCCAGACGTTTACTGTTTTCCTGTTTCCTTTGTACTGTCGTTTCTTTGTTGGAGTTGCTCTCTGCTTCCACAGAGACAAGATGTATATTTGTATGTTCTCGGTATAGCTTAGAAATAAAGCTTAGCAATGTAGCCATACCTGCCTCATCCTTTCGTTGCGGACTCTGGATTATACTCTGCTGGGCTCAAGCCAAGATGAGCCGTATCAGCTCGAGGGCCGGAGCTAACTTTGATTAACATGCTAGATCATATTCTTGTGATGAAATTTCAACTCCGCAGCCAGTGAACCCACACTAATACAGGAAAGAGAACAAGAACACAGGATATCTGGGTGGGGGTAGCATTATTATCAATTTACGATGGGGTGAAAGGTTCGCAGGCTATGAAGGACTTGCTCACAAATTTATTGACATTTGCACAACTTATGATACCTAGGAAGTGGAAGGGGCAAGTAGAATATAAAATGGGAAATGGTATAAAGAGGTGTGGGATATAGCTTTTAATGATAAATTAACATGTGCCATTAAGGTAAGACGGGGAATACGCAGGAGAAATGATTTTGAGGAGATATGGAAGGTGTGTTTGTAGGATTTGTACTGTTAAAACAGAAAGGGCTCAAACCATCGCAAGAAGTGTTGAAATTTTGGAGGTTGGATAGTTGCAATGGAATGGACTCGGTGGTGGGGTGCACATTTTTATTCTTATTTATTTATTCTTATTACTTTGTCAAAAAAAGAGAGAAAAGAATAAAAGAATATGGGAGGGGGGGAGGGAATGACTGGTAGAAGAGAGGGGTAAATCATGATTCTTTCCCTCATATCTTGAAATGCTATTCACCTTGGAAATGGGAACAAAAGTTGTCCCGATACCCACTTAGTGTCAAGAGGAAAGTTTAATTAGATCCTCACTCCTCAAGCTTATCTCAAGCTTGTTGCATGTTAGGGCAAACCAGTAAGAGCTACAGTCAACCTGACTTTTTAAGGCTAGCATCTTGTGACTTGAGGCTACAGTGAGATTGATTCGATTTTACCTACGGGGGGGGGGACCACAGATGCTCATTTTTAACATTTTCTTTTAAATTTTAAAAGTATTTTATCAAGTTGTGGCCCCCAAAACACTGAAATATATTTAAGTGGAATGCAATCACGTACATGTAGATTCAGATTTAAGTCTCGTTGTGTTAAATGATTCAAGATGTTCAGTGTCTGTGCGTCTTTACCAGCTGTTGCCTGCAACCTCCGGCATGGTGCAAAAACTTATGGCAGCAATTGCAATTCTCACCCACATTCAATGAAAACTGAAAGAACTGTGTCCCTTCATAATCAGTAGTTCCCAAACTTCCAGGGACCACCTGAAAATTGCTGAGGGTCTTTGCTGAGACCACATAATGATTTTTATGCCTGCTGTGGTAATTGTACCAGACGTAGTGTGATTTTTAAATTATATATTTATTGCTTTTATTTCTTGCGTTGCATTTTTTTGCATTGCAATTTGAATTCCACAGACTGGGAGACAGCAGCTGACTCCAGGAGACAAAGTGAATTTCATGGCCAAGTGGTGATTTTCATCCTGATCTCTCTAGTCCTGGTTCACTTGATATCCTTGTCTGTTATTGCACATTCTGGGGGGGAAAGAAATGAATATCACGGGAGTAGATTGCTGAATAATGGTTTCTGATAGATATGGAAATCTATGGAGTCCTGTGTTACACCTTTAAGACTAAGCAGTTTAGGCCACAATCCTGTACATATCAGGGAGCAATCCTATGGAATTCTGTGGGGCTTGTGTCTGAGAAATGCACAATTTCCACACTAGAAATTGCGACAGCAGAGACCCCTTCTTTACCTAGGGAAGACCCTTAAATGCCAAGTATTATTAAAACTGCAGTGTGTTAAATGTCCACTGTTTCTTTGCAAAGGAGGAGGATATGGAGAGAACCAGAATAGATGGAAGCCACAAAACTGTTCTCTCAGCCCAGAAGCAACAGTTATAGTAGGAACCCCTTCTGAATCCAAAGTAAGACATTTTTCAGTTTCACTGGGCGCTTTTTGTAAAACAGTAACACTTAAGGGAGGAATATGCTGAGAAAACCAGAATCTGGGCATGCACCTGTGAATTGTCATTGACCACACACCCCTGACAATCTAGCAGCCCTACCAAGTCTAGTGGACATCAGATGCCACTGCATTGTCATACAGAGGAAGTAAAAGGTTTGCTTCATGCTTGCAAAAGTGGTTGTTGTTGTTTAGTCGTTTAGTCGTGTCCGACTCTTCATGACCCCATGGATCAGAGCACGCCAGGTACTCCTGTCTTCCACTGCCTCCCGCAGTTTGGTCAAACTCATGCTAATAGCTTCAAGAACACTGTCCAAGCATCTTGTACTCTGTTGTCCCCTTCTCCTTGTGGTCTCCATCTTTCCCAACATCAGGGTCTTTTCCAGGGAGTCTTCTCTTCTCATGAGGTGGCCAAAGTATTAGAGCCTCAGCTTCAGGATCTGTCCTTCCAGTGAGCACTCAGGGCTGATTTCCTTAAGAATGGATAGGTTTGATCTTCTTGCAGTCCATGGGACTCTCAAGAGTCTCCTCCAGCACCATAATTCAAAAGCCTATCCTGATTCTATGTAGCCCATTCAGCTAAGCCTTTAGATATGCAAGGCTGAGATAACAGAACTTCAGTGCTTGAAAATGTGCCATTTAAGCACAGAACTACTTTTGCAATTTTGGATTATGGTGCTGGAGGAGAATCTTGAGAGTCCCTTGAGAGTTTTCCAGTCTTCTTTAAACGTATGTTCTTCTTGCTCTCATTCTGTATGTTAAATCTGCAAGTTGTGTGTCAGGGAACTGCCATCGGAGCCAAGGGTGGCGCTGAGGCTCCCCAATGATAATGCTGGATAGGGAACCAGCAGAGGGAGAGAGGACGCTTCCACTGGGGAAGGAGATAGAGGTGACACCAGGGAGAAAGGGGAGTCTGAGGGAGCTGCGGAGAGAAGGCTCCAGGACTCTTCCAGTGAAATCAGCGGGGAGAGCACAGGACCTCCTCTGGGGATGCCCACTCTGCGCAGACAGCTTTCGCGCAGAGAAGGGAGACGACGATTGGGTGTGAAAGAACTCTTATGTTGGAAGAAATTCAGGAAACGCCCACTGACGGATTCTTCCAGTGATTGAGACAGTCATGGTGTACTGACTGTCCAGCCTGGGGGGAAAGTTTTGTCCAAACTACTCAGCTCGGAGCAGTTTGCGCTTTACGCACAAGCACCCCCATACCCCATTAGATTGTGCATATTCTGTCAACTTGAATTGCCAATCCTCTTTAGTTGGGACCTTGTTTACTTTCCATTTTTGGGCTAACCAAACATGGGCTGCAGTTGTTGTGTATGTGAATAACCATTCTTGGTATCTTGGGATTTCAGTCTGGGTTTTTCCCAGCAAAAAGGACTCTATTTTTTTGGGGAAGGGGGAGTTTAGTTTCTCACTATATTTACTTCCAGGTCAGTGCAATCTTAAGGTTTTTTCTTCTTCTTTTGGTGGATTTTGTGGTTCTGCTTCTGCCTAGAGGGAAATGCAAAGCTTGCTGCTGCTGTGGTTGCAGGCTGCAATCTTTCATGTTTTAATAATGCTGATTTTAGAGCAATCGATTTCAATAGCGGTTGTGTAACTCATTGCTTTCCAGTGTTAATGCCACATTAGGTTGCATTGGTCTCTTCTTCTAGTGATGGTAATCATTTCTGTTATAAAGCACCTCTGGGTGTTTACATGATTTGGTATCATACAAATTTGTTTGTTAATGTGGCGCAGCATGACAGCGAGATGCAAAATGCATTCATATGGAAGAGGAGACCAGATGGTTTGGTAACGATGTCTGGAAAATTTTCACTTAACACTGTCAAAAAGGCATCTTGGCGAAATGAAATTATGGGGATATTTTGCGCAACTGTTGGCAATGTCACCTGCAACGTGTTTTGGAATATAGATATATTTTACAAGTCTCCCACGAAGAAAACCATTTGATTTACCAATAATGAAATTGTGGCTAGCAGGACACCTGTGTAATCTCACATGTGCCTACTCAGAAGGAAGTCCCATTAAGTTCAATGGGGTTACCTGCCAGGTAAGTCCGCTCACCTTTTTGGTGGATGGCTTTGCGGCCTGACCAATCTGTTTGTCTGTGTGTTTACTAATCTATTAGGGAACTGCATGTCATGGAGTCTTGGCACATGAGTTGTAAAGGGATTAGGGGTTGCTTGTGCGTAAGCGCCAAACCGCTCCAAGCTGAGTAGTTGGCTAAAACTTTCCCTGACCGGACAGCCTTTACTTTGTGGCTGCCTTAATCACTGGCAGAATCTGTCAGTGGGCGTTTCCTGAACTTCTTCCAACATAAGAGCTCCTTGACAGAAAGTCTCCGCCTGGATTCCCTGCGCGACAGCTTTCTGCGCAGAGTGGGCGTCCCCAGGGGAGGTCCTGAGCTCTCTCCACTGGTCTCGCTGGAAGCGTCCCTGCGCCTTCCCTCCGACTCCTCCTCCTTCCCTTCTTCCTCAGTGGAAGATCTCCCTCTTTCCCTGCTGGTTCCTTCCCCAGCGTCTGAGAGCCTCTCCACCACCCTGCTCTCCGATGGCAGTTCCCTGACATGAGTATAGGATTATAAGATGAACCCCTGTTGCACCAGGACTATCTGGTCCAGCATTTTGTTTTCTACAGTGGCCAGCCAGACATGTCTGGGAAGTTCACAATCAGAACATGGCAGCAGTAGTTGTCGTTTGCAAGCAACTGGTGCTCAGATGCATACCGCCTCTGAAATGGAGGACTGCAACCTAAGAATGTCTGCCATAATGGCCGTGAGACACAATGAATCACTTTTTATTTGAGGGGCAGAGGGATTTGGATTATAAAATAATCAACCATAGGTTGATGGTAGAGCACATTCATCCATAAAGAAGGTCTCAGGTTCAAACTTTGGGCAGCGGGTTGCAAAAGGTGCAGTGGAACCCTCCCAGTGAAAATGCCAAGCATTCCCCCCCAAAAAAAATTACCCTCAAAATCTCAAAGCCCCACACCCTTTCTTATCTCACACACAATTTATGCACCCTTCAATTTACAGAGGTGTTTCCTTCACTCTCCTGTTTTCTGGCGAATCAGCTCTCTGCACCATTCAGCCAATCCCAATCCAAAAGTATAGCTATGGCAAAGAGGTGCCTCTCACATTTTTCTAAGAAAAATACGCACGTAACTGACTGGGCTGTGGGAAATTCAACCCAAGTAGGAAAACTGTTACTCCATCTGTTGTAATGAGGCCTGTGCAGCAGAGCTACTACAGTATAGCAGATATGGAAGGAACCCCCCCCCCCCCGAATATACGCCACCATTTGATGTTTGATTTCGTGTCCAAAAGCAAGCAGCATAAGCAAAAGCTATACACAAATGGAAGTTCCCAGCAAGCTGTGCTGGAGTATAAACAGGCATGTGACATACAACAATTCCACACATCTGTTCTTAAGGTGGGACGGAATATCCTAACAATGGTCACCAAATTTCTCTCCACAATGCCCCTGGCAATGCAACATCCCGCTGCCCTGACTCAGCAGCTCACCTGAGGCACAGGTGCTGCACCCAGCTCTCTGTGGACAGGCCAGCAGCTGGAAGTGCAGGGAGGGAGTAAGAGAGACACAGCTTGGTAGATGACCACAGTTAGCTATGACAAAAAGTGATGGGAATTGCCACACCAACTTGATGAAAACGGGGTTTTGTTGGGATGAACAGTATTTAGCAATGCTAAAAGATGATAGAACAAAACAGCTCTAAGATAATAAAATATCCATATATCAGCAGTGGTGGAGCAAGCCAATTGGGCGCATGTTCCCTGCACCCGGGGACAGGGCCAGCCACCTGCGGGGGCAGGGCTAGCCATCCATGGGGCAAGGCAAGCTTGGGCAGGACACTCCGCGGAGCCTCTGAGGTGTGATAGCCTGGGATTCAGACTCAGAAGCTGAACCTGAGGAATCCCAGCCTGCGCAGGAGTCCCCGCCTCCAGAACCAGCTGAGCCAGGGCTGGTGCTTGAGCCTGAAGGATCCTCACCTGTGCTGGATCCTCAGGTGCAGGCACCAGCTGAGTCTGCTCTGGCTCCGGAGGGGGTGGAGGACCCATTGCCTGCAGGTGCTCCACTCCCAGCCCTGTCAGGGGAAGGTGAGGTTGCCTCTGGCTCCGGTAACCCTCCAGCCTCTCCTGAGCTGCAGAGGCTCAGGGCGGAGAGGCGGAGGGAACTAAGTTCCTGCAGGAGGAGTGCTCACCTCTAGGCCAGGAGAGGTGAGTCACCTGTGGACTGGGGCCGCCCTATGCCTCAGGGCAGATAGAAGCCGGCCAGCCCCAGTCCCAATTTGCGGGAGCAACATTGTTGGTAGCCAGTTCCTGCCTGCACCCTGTTTGCCGGATCTACTGACCTCGCCCGACTCCCTGCTTTGGACCCAGCTTCAACTTTGACGGACGCCCTCAATACTGCACCCTCAACCTCGGATTGGACTCGGACCACGCCTCACGGAAACCCACGGGACCAGCAAACGAGGAATCTGCCTGCCTCCTCCCATTCAGCTGCCCTAAAACTGAAGGGGAGGCAGCAGGTGGACCGTTTGGGGCAGCGTGGAGTCTGCCAGTGCCCAAGCCACCGCGTCACTCCTAGGAGAGATGCGTGGCTCGGGCTCACTGCAGGCCCCGCGGTGAGTGACACCTGGCATTTTGGCACCCCCCTCTGTGGTGGCGCCCGAGGCAGCCCACCCCCATTGCCCCCTTCTTCTGCCCCTGTATATCAGTCATCTGAACTGAAACACACACAAATATATACTAATTAAGGAGGTGGCTCAAGAAAACCCTGATATGCCACCTGGCAGTGCCATCACTTTGTAGTATAGGGGCTACCAATCTTTTCCCCACTTTAAAATAAAGTGCAGTGTGGCTCATTTGCATTTTAACTAACCCAGAATGCTTTCACTACAGAAAGAGTAGGAGGTTCAATAGCTTATTCTGACTACCACCTCCAACCTTATCTGGAGAGAGCTCTTGGCACTGCTATTAATGCCTTTGTTCCTTTCCCATGGTGATTTTAGTTTGAAGTTGTGTCATCATGACACTGCAAACAGACAACAAAATGCAGCCTTTTATGCCAGCACACAGACCTGCAAGCTCTTGATGTGTTTTAGGATGGGCAATTTTTGAAGATGAGTGTATTTTTCATATACAGCAGGGAGGCTGCGTATAAATCGAAGCTGCTTATCTTTCTTTACAACTGATTTCCCAGACTTCGCGGGCACTTGTTTTCCTGCCATTTGATGAGCGATAAGCTCCTGCTACCTGCAGAATGCAGAATAAAAAATAATAAAGCCAAACTCTCACCTGTGCTGACCCTCGAAGTAATTGCAGCGCACAACATTTCCTGTGGTGATTAATAGCTGTGACAGCTACCATTTGGCTGAATAGTTAATACGGGTAATAAAGAAACAAACAATTGCCACTTCTGCCATCTGCGATCCGGCATGAATGTTTTATAGAACCAAAGCTGTTTATGAAGGAGCATCTTTATTTTTTATTTTTTAAATGGCTTCTTATTTCTAAGGCTAGCCTACTTAGTCAAAGCTCAAGGCCATTGCAAACCAAAGTTTATTAACCGTTACTTCTGCTGTGTTGCAGACAGAGGTTGGGGGGGGGGGATAACATAGGACTCAACAAGTATGTCGTGATTCTAGTTTTAAGCTTTTTCTTTCTTTTCCAGCATTTTACCTCAGCCTTCTTTATTGTTAAACTCAACTCACTGTGTGATAGAGACATGGGTGGGGGTGGGGCCATAATAAGGGTGGGGCTAGGCAGGATCCACCTTCAGTACAAGACCTGGATGACCCCATTGCCATGAGGGCCTAGAACAAGGTAGGGCAGCCTATGGCCCTCTAGATGTTGTTGGACTTCAACTCCCATCTTCTCTGTTCAGGTCATATAGGCTGGGGCTAATGGGAGTCCAACAACAACTAGAGGACAGCGTGTTTCCTTTTTTCTTTTCTATAATTTTTACTAAATTTTCTGTTTTACATTTTAGAATATTCATTATTGTTGTTTAGTCGTTTAGTCGTGTCCGACTCTTCGTGACCCCATGGACCAGAGCATGCCAGGCACTCCTGTCTTCCACTGCCTCCCGCAGTTTGGTCAGACTCATGTTTGTAGCTTCGAGATATTCATTTAAACAACCTTAAAATATCAACGACTTCCTAGCTTCTCTTTCCATGGTTCATTTTTACATAGCATAAATCCCTGTATATTTTATATAAACTAAACCATTCAGTATTCTATTATTGCATCCATCAAAACTTATTGACACTGTTGAATTTATCTGGATGCTGCCAAAGTTTTCAAGTTTACGCAATTTCCCCCCGTATATTCAATAAACATTTTCCAATCGTCTTTAAACTTATGCTCTTCTTGTTCTCTTATTCTGTATGTTAAGTCCTCAAGCTGCGCATATTCCATCAGTTTAAGTTGCCATTCTTCTTGAGTTGGGACCTCACCAGTTCCATTTTTGGGCTAACAAAACATGGGTTGCAGTGGTGGCATACATAAATAACCTTTTTTACACCTGGGATTTTCCATCTCCATTATCCCCAGCGAAAAGGACTCTGATTTCCTTGGGAAAAGCACTTTTAAACATTTTTTTCAATTCATTATGAACTATTTCCCAATGCTCTTTTACCCTTTTACAAGTCCACCACATATGATAGAACGTACTCTCAGTACCCTCATGTTTTCTACTACTCCTGCTTGTGAGTATGAGCAGCACCCTGGAGCTTATCCTACCACAATGTCTGTGGCCTTACCATCAAGCTCAGATTATGAGGACTCCACTCCAGAAATGGCCATTGAGCTACCACACCTAAAACATTGCTGGAGCCAACACTTGTAAAATAGGGGAAAGCCTCCTATATTTTTGATTGAGACTCAGCCGCAGCCTATCTAATGCCTTAGCGAACTGAAGCAGTATATAAGCCCTACTTATGTGTGAGCAACAGACCTGACTTCCCATGAGTTTAAATTAGAGCTGTCCAAGGTCTTGATCATCTCAACCTTTCTGCTTGGGCCTAAACTTGTTCCAGAACCAACCTGGAGCAGAAGAGAGGCAGAGCTATGGCAGAACCTGTTGAGGCTGGAAGGAAGCCTGAATTGCTTTTCAGTCCTCACTGTGGGCTCCTGGCAGTGCATGGCTATATTGGTCAGACCACTAAAATACCTTGACCCAGGGTCATTGGGCTATTTTGTGTAATCATTGGCAGATGGGGTGTAGGAAGTTGAGAAGTACAGTTTAGATGAATAAATCATGGGAAAGGACTTTTATTCAGTGGTCCTGAATAAATGCTGATAAACACTCTGGTATGTTATCTGTGCTTTCTCACAAAATAAAATGAAAATGAGAAAAAAGTGTAGCGCTGAATCTACACATTCTTTGAACATGGCCCCTGGGAAGAATGTGGTTTTGTCTTTATGAGAGGATGGAAATTGTTCTTCCCTTAAACTCCCTCAGGTACTCATGTTCTCTCAAATGAGAACGATACAATTCCACATATTGAATTGCACTCTTTTGAGGGGGGAGAAAAGGATGAGTGGAATCGGAAGGGATTCACGACAGATGTCGATCTGCAGTTGCCAAACTTGTCTCCATTGTGATGAAGTATAAAAATGTGCTCATTGACTATGGGGTTACTGTTTTGCATTCCAAAGGAAAAGGTCTGTGTCATCTTATCCGACTAGCCGCTTCTCTGTGAAAGAAGATGGGGAAGCTGGCCCTACGGAAAATATCCTTAAAATTCAAAGGTAGCATTAGCATATCACAATCTCCTTTCTGCTTAAGGTGCCCTACAGGTTGAAAACAATCCTATTTAGCCATGGCAGGTAGAGCAGCATGGGTTGTAAGCAACATCCTAAGGTCACTAGCTAGCAAATAAAGCAGTAAAGCAGCCACCAACATCATTTGGGCAGTGTTTTCTACAGCGCAGACTTAAGCACACTGCAAACAAAAGTGCAGGCGCACACCCAAAGTGTGGTTCAGTGAGATCAGCCAAGGATATGCATAATAGCAAAGGATGTGTGGTCTGGAAGCCCAGAATTTTCAACACATAAGAAAAGCAAAAAGCAGGATTCATAACTGGAAGCACAAAAGAGAGAGAGGCCTGTTTGAATAGTATAGGTGGCATTGTTCAGCTGTACAAAAACAGCTGTCTCCTGAGAAATCTCTATGCGGGACAAGAAGCTACAGTTAGAAGTGGATATGGAACAACTGATTGGTTCAAAATTGGGAAAGGAGTACGACAAGGCTGTATATTGTCTCCCTGCTTATTTAACTTATATGCAGAACTCATCACACGAAAGGCTGGACTGAATGAATGCCAAGCCGGAATTAAGATTGCCGGAAGAAATATCAACAACCTCAGATATGCAGATGACACAACCTTGATGGCAGAAAGTGAGGAAGAATTAAAGAACCTTTTAATGAGGGTGAAAGAGGAGAGCACAAAATATGGTCTGAAGCTCAACATCAAAAAAACGAAGATCATGGACACTGGTCCCATCACCTCCTGGCAAATAGAAGGGGAAGAAATGGTGGCAGTGAGAGATTTTACTTTCTTGGGCTCCATGATCACTGCAGATGGTGACAGCAGTCATAAAATTAAAAGATGCATGCTTCTTGGGAGAAAAGTAGTGACAAACCTAGATAGCATCTTAAAAAGCAGAGACATCACCTTGCCAACAAAGGTCTGTATAGTTAAAGCTATGGTTTTCCCAGTAGTGATGTATGGAAGTGGGAGCTGGACCATAAAGAAGGCTGATCACTGAAGAATTGATGCTTTTGAATTATGGTGCTGGAGGAGACTCTTGAGAGTCCCATGGACTGCACGAAGATCAAACCTATCCATTCTGAAGGAAATCAGCCCTGACTGCTCACTAGAAGGACAGATCCTGAAGCTGAAGCTCCAATACTTTGGCCACCTCATGAGAAGAGAAGACTCCCTGGAAAAGACCCTGATGTTGGGAAAGATGAAGGGCACAAGGAGAAGGGGACGACAGAGGACGAGATGGTCGGACAGTGTTCTTGAAGCTACCAGCATGAGTTTGACCAAACTGCGGGAGGCAGTGGAAGACAAGAGTGCCTGGTGTGCTCTGGTCCATGGGGCCACGAAGAGTCGGACACGACTAAACAACAACAAACAGCACTATTCACATTGGGAGGGAAGCCTTCATTTGAACAGAAAAGGACTGTGTATGTATGTTACTTTTCAGTGACCACAGCATAGCAGAAAAGGAATAAACTCTCCCCCATGCCCCAGGTTCCCTCTGCAGCTTTTATTTACCTTTTTAAAAACATGCATGTTGATCGAATTCATACAGTTAACATTTCCTCTGGTTTGGCTCAGTGTGGCTTTTAAACTAGAGTACTGAAGCAGGTTCACAGGGTGCTGGCAAGTATGATTTGTTTAATCATTTGAATTTTTTGACCTGTCATATCAGGAGTGCCCAAGTTCTTCAGTTGAGTCTCATGGTCTGAATTTCCTGGTTTCTGTTTATAAAGCTCTGCTGAAGTCTGGCTGAAGCAATTGCTGCAGCTCCTTCTGTTGCATACCATAAAACTAGGAAATGCTTGCCTGGTCTTTGTTAAGTGAGTTCAAACCAACAAGTCAACAACAACAGCAAAACACAGCCAAAGCCGTCAGACATAAATCATGCAAAATATGCATTTTGGCCTGTATTTAATATTGTTTTACTTATTTCTGATTAGTTTAGCTTTAGTCTTTTTCCTGAGTTCATACATGTTCATACATTCCTCAAACAGAGAATGGCCTCGTTTCATATTAAGTACAGGAGATAATTCTTATTCCTACTACTAACATTTCACCAATTTAAATTGCACCCATACAATTTATTTTTAACTAGGGATGTAAGAAGACAGCAATTTTCATTCCAACTTGCATTCATCACAATCAGCACTGTTTCCATTTTGCTGCTGTTCAGTTTCTGCCGAATGCATATATTCCTTTCAGTGTAAAGGAAATATCTGTACAATATAAAAAGTAGTTAATTATATAACGTTTGCAGACATAACAACAGCAACTTTAACAACAATATGAACAACCAGCGATCATACTAGCGTGACTGGTTTCTGTTCCTGACCACAAAAGAACACATGAACTGCAGCAATTTACACTTCCCTTTATGTCAGAATTATCTGGCATCCCTCTATGTAACACCCTCTGTTCTCAGAACCATTGCTAGAGCAAACCTTGTTATGATTGCTGTGAAGCAAGCCAATCTAACAAGGTTATTGGGGAATATTCACTTGTGCAAGCGGGTGGTGTGATGTCAAAAACCCATGTTCTTGCTGGAACAGTTTTTCAACACTTAAAAACATGTTTATGGTGTGTGTCTGCTGCTTTTATTTTTAAGATAAAAGATGAATGGATAAACTGGAAAACATGTATACAGAACTTCAAACATATTTTTCGAAAATGTCAGCAGCACCCTGAAGAATGGTTGTGGGAAGAGAATTGCTGCCCACTGAGCAAGGATTCGGTTCGCTGATTTGCACATTTGTCATACAAATTGTGAAGCTAGATTCACACCATGGGTGAAGAACCCACAATGATGACTCTTTTCATATTTCACCTGCCTTCACTCCTGGGATTCATAAATATACATGTGCTTTAGAAATGAGATGCAACCACCCCTCACTTAGAAATTTAGCAACTAGAGAGATCAGTGAAGGGGCTGAAATTTCAAGAATTGCAGCTCTAGTGCACGTTGACAACACACTGTCTTGACAGAGTGGTGCATACTCTGGTTATCTCCCACTTGGACTACTGCAATGCGCTCTACATGAAGGTGACCTGGAAACTACAACTAATCCAGAATGCGGAAGCCAGACTGGTGACTGGGGGAGGCCGCCAAGACCATATAACATCGGTCCTGAAAGACCTACATTGGCTCCCAGTACATTTCCGAGCACAATTCAAAGTGTTGATGCTGACCTTTAAAGCCCTAAACAGCTTTGGCCCAGTATACTTGAAGGAGTGTCTCCATCCCCATCGTTCAGCCCGGACACTGAGGTCCAGCTTCAAGGGGCTTCTGGCGGTTCCCTCCATGCAAGAAGCGAGCTTACAGGGAACCAGGCAGAGGGCCTTTTTGGTAGTGGCGCCCAGCCTGTGGAACTCCCTCCCATCAGATGTCAAGGAAATAAACAACTATCTGACCTTTACAAGACAACTGAAGGCGGCCCTGTTTAGGGAAGTTTTTAATGTTTTATGTTTTATCACATTATTATTATTATTATTATTATTATTATTATTATTATTATTATGTTGGGAGCCACCCAGAGTGGCTGGGGAAATATTATTATTATTATTATTATTATTATTATTATTATTATTATTATTAATGGCAGCCCCAAATGACTTGAAAAAGTCCAGCGTAGACAAGAGTTTACCAGGGCCATATATCAGATATAAAAACTAGGAACAACAGTTATATACATAGGTGCCAACTCTTAGAGGCCAAGGCAGTTTTGCCACCCAAAATATTTTCTTTGAGGGGGCTGGGCCCCCTCAGTGTTCAGAGGATGTTGCACGGCATTGCACGTGTGATGTCAAGACATCACACAATGTTGCATCGGCCTTTAGATCCTCTGGAGAAGCTGGCGCCTCTGGTTATATATGTCCTCCCCATTAGCAAAAACACAACACCATGTTAACTATTTAACAAAGGCAACTACAGTGCTACCTCTGGTTATGTACTTAATTCGTTCTGGAGGTCCGTTCTTGACCTCAAACTGTTCTTAACCTGAAGCACCACTTTAGCTAATGGGGCCTCCCACTGCTGCCACGCTGCTGCCGCATGATTTCTGTTCTCATCCTGAAGCAAAGTTCTTAACCCGAGGTGCCTGGACGTTTGACGGTCTATTGATCCCTGTGCCACCACTATGATCACTTCCCCGCTGCCACCAACAACCCGTTTCTCTCGGGTATACACTGAGTCCAGACAGTTGTTAACATTAAAACAAATAATCAAGTTTATTTTATAAGCATGAACAAGTTTATGGTTTCAGATAATTCTTCTTGTCAGTTTCTTATCCATAGTTTCTATATCGGCCTATACCTTCCTAGTAACTGCTAACTGATTATCCCAACTGTCTATCTGACTCCTCCTAACAGTTTCACTCACTCCCTCACATCAAAACTAGACCAACCCACTGACATATCCTCCCTCTTCCTTCTCCAACTCCCAACTGACTTTTCAACAACTCCAACTCTAACTCCTCCCCTTGGGTTCCCACTGGCCAATCACTTCACACTCATTTAACCCTTTCCTTATGACACACCTAGGAAGGCAAATGCCACAGCGAGGTACTATTTCTGGGTTAGCGGAGTCTGTAACCTGAAGCGTATGTAACCCGAGGTACCACTGTATTCTAGTGCAGACGGGATACGTGGGATTCAGTTTTGAGTCAGGCTTTTTTTGGTGTGGCCAATCACTGCAAACATCTGAATGTTCATTCGCATCACAGCATGCAGGAAATTAACAATGTAATGTCTGCTATTTTCTAATTTCTTCCTCCTCACTCTGCAAACGTATTCCCAGGTGCCTCATTCACTTTACAAGCAGATGCGAAGGCTCATAAACTCAATTACAGCCCAAAGGAACGAGACATTCTGAGAACTTTCTGTTGCTAAGGTAACCCACCCTCCATTGGTCGATGTTTACACTGAGTCTCCGGGTCTCTCGCTTTGGCAGTCGTGAAAATACATATGTAAGGAAGAGAAGCAGAGAAACCATAAGGTATGGCAAACTTCTACAGCCACTAAGTGCTCTGGCTGGGAGCAGTAACTGCAGGACACAAATTCTGTTCATTGAAACTAGAAACCCATCTGCACTATGCATTTAATGAATTATGATACCACTTTAGACAGTCCAGACTCTTCCTCCAAAGAGTCTCTCGGGGACTGTTGTTTGTTACGAGTAGTAGTAGTAGTAGTAGTAGTAGTAGTAATAATAATAATAATAATAATAATAATAATAATAATAATAATAATAATTTATTTATACCCCACCCATCCAGCTGGCTTTCCCCAGCCACTCTGGGCGGCTCCCAACAGAATATTAAAATACAATAGTCTATTAAACATTAGAAACTTCCCTAAACAGGGCTGCCTTCAGATGTCTTCTAAAAGCTTAGGGCCCCTGTATCTACGGGGCCACCTCTCCTGGTATGCCCCGCAGAAGACCTTAAGGTCCGTGAATAACCATAGTTTAGAGGTCCTGGGCCCTAAGGACGTCAGACTATCCTCCACCAGGGCCAGGGCTTTTTCAGTGATGGCTCTGACCTGGTGGAATGCTCTGTCCCATGAAACTAGGGCCCTGCAGGATTTAACTGCCTTCTGTCAGGCCTGTAAGACAGAGCTATTCTGCCTGGCCTTTAATTTGTTTTTTTTTTTTAAATAATTTTTATTAATTTTCATAAAACAAAAAACACACAAATAAACAATACATGACTTCCCCATGCCTCCCCTTCACTGCACCCCTGTTTCAGAAGTTTTTAGCAATCCTTCATTCCTTTTCAATAATTAATTTCCCTCAAAATTTTCTTAACTTAAATATTTACAGCTATAGTTCTCTATTTCTTAACCCTTAACATTTTATCAGTCTGAAATTTTGCAACAGTTCTTAAGATATAGTTTAAATTTTTTCCAGTCCTCTTCCACTGTCTCTCTCCTCTGATCACGGATTCTGCCGGTCATCTCTGCCAGTCCCATAAATTCAGTCACCTTCGTCTGCCATTCTTCCAGAGTAGGTAATTCTTGCATCTTCCAATACTTTGCCAGGAGAATTCTTGCTGCTGTGGTTGCGTACATAAAAAAGGTCTTATCTTTCTTTGGTACCAATTGGCCGACCATGCCCAAGAGAAAAGCCTCCGGTTTCTTTACAAATGTCCACTTAAGGACTTTCTTAATTTCATTATAGATCATTTCCCAGTAGGCTTTAACCTTTGGGCAGGTCCACCAAAGATGATAGAAAGTTCCTTCGCATTCGTTACATTTCCAGCATTTATTATTGGGCAAATGGTATATCTTTGCAAGCTTGACTGGAGTCATGTACCACCTATAGATCATTTTCATTATGTTTTCTTTCAAGGCACTACATGCCGTAAATTTAAGGCCTGTGGTCCATAACTGTTCCCAGTCAGCAAACATAATATCATGACCTAAGTCTTGTGCCCATTTAATCATAGCTGATTTAACTGTTTCATCCTGTGTATTCCATTTCAGCAACAAGTTATACATTTTAGACAAATTCTTGGTATTGGTCTCTAACAGTTCTGTTTCCAATTTTGACCTCTCTTTCTGAAATCCTAGTTTCTTATCCTGCTTAAAAGTCTCATTTATCTGATAATAATGTAACCAATCTCGAACTTTGGATTTTAATTTCTCAAAGCTCTGTAATTTAACTTTTTCACCATCATATTCTATAATTTCACTATATTTTGGCCAATTTGAATCCATATTAAGTTTTTTTACCGCTCTAGCTTCCATTGGTGACAACCATCTGGGTGTTTTATTTTCCAACAAATCCTTATATCGATTCCAAACATTATATAAAGCTTTCCTGACAATATGATTTTTAAAGCCTTTATAGATCTTTGCCTTGTCATACCATAAATATGCATGCCAGCCAAAATTGTTATCGTACCCTTCCAAATCTAAAATATCTGTGTCTTCAAGAAGTAGCCATTGCTTCAGCCAGCAGAAAGCTGCTGCTTCATAATAGAGTCTTAAGTCCGGCAGCGCAAAACCCCCCCTATCTTTTGCATCAGTTAAAATCTTAAATTTTATTCTGGGTTTTTTGCCCTGCCAGACAAATTTTGATATATCTTTCTGCCACTTCTTGAAACAATCCATCTTATCTATAACTTGCAGTGTCTGGAACAAAAACAACAATCTCGGCAATACATTCATCTTAATAACAGCAATTCGGCCTAACAAGGATAATCTCAATCTAGACCATATGTCAAAATCTTTCTTAACTTCCAACCAACATTTCTCATAATTGTCTTTAAACAAATTCATATTTTTAGATGTTAGATTCACCCCCAGATATTTCACCTTTTTTGTTATCTCCAAACCAGTTTCCCTTTGAAAACTATCTTTTCCCCCCATCGTTAGATTTTTTTCCAATACCTTTGTCTTTTGTTTATTTAATTTAAAGCCAGCCACTTGACCAAATATTTCAATTAATTCTAAAACTCTTTTTGTACTGGCTTCTGGCTGCTGTAAAGTCAAAACTAGATCGTCTGCAAATGCTCTTAACTTATATTGTTTAGCTCCGAGGTGTATTCCTTCAACCAGCTGGTCCCTTCTAATCATGTTTAACAACACCTCCAGGACCGATATAAACAATAGAGGGGATATTGGGCAACCCTGTCGTGTCCCTTTTTCTATTGGGATTTCATCCATAACTACACCATTCACAATTAATTTTGCTTTTTGCTCTGAATATATTGCACCTATACCGTTTTCGAAGTTTTGGCCTACCCCCATCCCATGGAGATTCCTCTTCATAAAACTCCAAGAGATATTGTCAAAGGCTTTCTCCGCATCCACAAAAATCAAAACTGCTTTTCTATTTATGTCAGTCTCCAGTAGTTCCAAAATATCTATAATATTCCTTACATTATCTGACATATGTCTCCCTGGGAGAAAGCCTGTTTGGTCTTTATGGATCTCCTCTAACAACACTTTTTAAAATCTTTTTGCTAAAATGTCTGCAAAAATTTTATAATCCACATTTAAAAGTGATATAGGGCGGTAGTTCTTAACTTGATGTTTCTCAGTTTCTGTCTTCGGTATAAGTGAGATGAATGCTTCTTTCCACGATTCGGGAGCCTTTTTTCCCTCCAAAATTTGGTTACAAACTTCTTTCAATGGTTGTATTAGCCATTCCTTCATTGCTTTATAATATCTCGCCGTCAGTCCATCTGGCCCTGGTGATTTTCCTAATTGCATATTCTGGATGGCACCCTCAATTTCCTGGTTCGTAATTTTTTCATTTAAACTCCTTTTATTTTTTTCCGAGATCTTTGATAGTCCATATTTTTTAATAAATTCTCCTATCTCTTGTTCATCTTTTGGCCCTTGTGCATACAATTTCTTAAAGAAACTTTGAAAACAATTGCTAATTTCATTTGGTTTGTTTATAAATTTTCCCTCTACTTCAAGGGACGTCACGGTGTTCAGCTTTTGTCTCTTTTTCAATTGCCATGACAGCAGTTTCCCACATTTATCAGCTGATTCAAAAGTTTTTTGCCTCATTTGTTTTATTTTCCATTCTATTTCTTGATTCATCAATTCCATATATTAGGTCTGATAGTACTTTATTTCTCTTAAAATCTCCTGGGATTTTGGTTTTGACCTCAGTTTCTTCTCTCCTTCTTTCATCTGTTTCCAAATTTTTTCTTTCTTCTCATTCTGTTGTTTCCTTTTTATCGAATTTTGTTGAATTAGAAAACCACGCATGACAGCCTTACTTGCGTCCCATATTCTTCTTCTTTCCAAATCTGTTCCTAGGTTTATTTCAAAGTAATCTTTCAGAGTTTTTTGGGCCTTTTTTAGAATTACTTCATCTCTAAAAAGGGTGTCATTCATTCTCCATCTGAAGGTTCCAGCTGTTGTCAATTTCATTTCCATCTTTACTGCATTGTGATCGGAGCAGGTTTTTGGGCAGATTTCTGTGTTTTTAACCCTTGGTGCCAGACTGCTAGAAATCCATATTTGGTCAATTCTGGTCCATGTCATTTTTGCTTCAGAGAAGAAGGTCCCCTCTCTTTCCAGAGGGTTCCTTGTTCTCCAAATGTCAACCAAGTCCATTGTATCAGTCAGTTCAAAAAAAGTCTTTGGTAGTCTCCCATCCTTAGAAATTACTTGTCTTTGAGCTTTGTCCATGTTTGTGGAGACGACTCCATTCATATCGCCCATCATTATAATTTTATAGTCCATAAAATCCGTTAGTGTCTCATGCAACTTCTTGAAAAACTCAGCCTTCCCCTCATTAGGTGCATAAATTCCTACAATCAAAATTTTTCCTCCTTGCATCTGAATTTCCACTGCCAGAAATCTTCCTTGTTCATCCTTAAAAATCATTTTTGGTTCCCATTTTTCCTTAACATAAATCACTACTCCTCTTTTCTTAACTTTATCTGAGGAAATAAATTCCAGTCCTAATCTCTTATTTGTCAAAAGTTTTCTGTGTATTCTGGCAATATGAGTTTCTTGCAAACATATTATATCTAATTGCTCTTTCTTTAATATATGAAACACTTGAGTCCTTTTTCGGGGGTGGTTAAGACCATTGCAGTTCCAACTCAGAAGTTGCAGAGACATTTTTGTTACTGGGTATCTTTTCCACCGACTGCTCCAAGTTCTTGTTCCTGATCGGTCGGTGCTGGGGTCAGTCCAAATGATAGGTTTGCAATATCCGGTATTTCTCTCTCACTCACAGTTCCTTTCTGAAAATCTTCAAAATTTCTCTCCAGAAAATGTTCCTTATCTTGGATTGTTTTTATTTTAATTTTCTTCCCTTTAAAGTTAAAGGACAACCCTTGTGGGAACTCCCACCTGAATGGAGTGTTGTTTTGTTTCAGCAAATCCACTAAATCTTTAAATTGAGTCCTCACCTCCAAAAAATATTTAGGAATATCTTTAAAAATCTGTATTTGAGAAGTGTAGGTTCAATATTTTATCTCTTTCTTCCTTGGATCTCAAGGTGATTAAGCAGTCCCTTGGTTTCTTGCCTTGCTTTCTGCCAATCCGGAAAGCTGTAGTTATTACAAATTCATCTTCTTCTCCTTCTAATTCATCAGTCCAAAATTCTTGAAATTTATCTGTGAGAAATTCCCCAAGGTTGCCCTCTTCCTCCTCCGGTACCAATCTCAGTTTCAGATTCTTACCTTTCCTCTCCAATTCCATAAGGGCCAAAGATGCATCATGTTCATGTACCTTCTTTACAATAGGTGCAAATTTTCCTCTGGTTTCCTCGGCAGTAGTTTTAGCAATCTCAGCTATTTTCCTTGTTTCCGTACTTTCTTGTATTAGACGATTTATAGACTTGCCTGGCCTTTAATTTGAATTCAGCCCGATCTTTTATTTCCCTTCTCTTCCCTCCCTCTCCCCTTTTATGAAGATCACCCGCTCTGAGACCCCACAGCTAATTCTCCCCTGGCCTCCTCGCTGGCCCAAGTAGGACCAAAGCAGCCAGCCAGCCCTGGGGACTATCTAATGCTTATTTCCCCTAAATTGGTTTTTGAATTTTATTGCTATTCATGTTTTTATACTGTATTTTATGCTGCTTTTATAATAATGTTTTTTAAATTTGTTGTTAGCTGCCATGAGCCCTTTGAACCAGGAGGGGCAGGGTATAAATAAAATTTTATTATTATTACTACTGAAAGTTTGGTAGATGTTTATCTCTTTGACATCTGGTGGGAGGGTGTTCCACAGGGTGGGTGCCACAACCGAGAAGGCCATCTGCCTGGTTCCATGTAACTTGGCTTCTCGCAGGGAGGGAACTGCCAGAAGGCCCTCAGCGCTAGACCTCAGTGTCCAGGCAGAATGATGGGGGTGGAGAAGCACCTCCAGGTATACTGGACCAAGTCCGTTTAGGGCCTTAAAGGTCAGCACCAACACTTTGAATTGTGCTCGGAATCATACTGGGAGCCAATGTAGATCTTTCAAGACTGGTGTTATGTGGTCTCGGCGGCCGCCACCAGTCTAGCTGCCGCATTCTGCATCAGTTGTAGTTTCCGGGTCACCTTCAAAGGTAGCCCCACATAGAGCACATTGCAGTAGTCCAAGCAAGAGATAACTAGAGCATGAACCACTGTGGCAAGACAGTCCGCGGGCAGGTAGGGACTCAGCCTGTGTACCAGATGCAGCTGGTAGACAGCTGCCCTGGATACAGAATTGACCTGCACCTCCATGGACAGTTGTGAGTCCAAAATGACTCCCAGGCTGCACACTTGTTCCTTCAGGGGCACAGTAACCCTATTCAGGACCAGGGAAAGCATTCCAGACCCTCCATGTCCCAGAATCCAGTGAGCCTTAAAAGTAGGAGAGCAAAGAGTTCAAAGACTTCTTCTTTGTGGAACAGGAATTCAATAATATGAAGCTCCCATCATTCCTATGCTGGATCACAAAACCGTCTTCCTAGCCCCCTCACTTGTAAAGCTTAGATCCTCACCATCCTCATCTAAATCTTATTCCTGGTTCCTTATCTTCTCCTTCGTTATTTTTTCAAATACAGAGAAAAAGCTGCTATAGAGTGGATAAAGGAAATGTGGTTGTATGAATCAGTCCCAAAGTCACACATATAGTTGTTTATTTGATGGGTACAGGGCTGTGAGTGTATATCTATTGGCCTCAACTTGATGGGGCACAAGCTGGCAAACCAATCTAAAACTTTCCCCCAATAGTAAAAGTTTATATATCCCCCAAATAAAACTATTCATCACCTATTATGGAGTTCCATCTTGACAGGGCTGAGATGCAGTCTGACTGTTAACTGTCTCTGGCTTTACCAAGACTTAAAGCAGATCCCCTTTGTGACATCACACATGACATCAGAATGTTATGTTTGCATTCAACCTCCTAGACTATCTCCAGGCCAGCAGCAATGGCAAGTAAACTTCTGCAACCAAGTAACCATCAGCCTGACTATCCAGTTGTTTCTATCTAGACTATTGGATGTTTATTTTTTGCTCTCATAATCATAGCCTGAAGAAGAGCTGCATGTTATTATTATTATTATTATTATTATTATTATTATTATTATTATTATTATTATTAATGATTTATACCCAGCCACTCTGAGTGGCTTCCAACACAATATTAAAATACAGTAATGCATCAAACATTAAAAGCTTCCCTAAACAGGGCTGCCTTCAGATGTCTGGTAGTTGTTGTACTCTCTCTCTTTTTTTAAAAAAGATATTTATTAAAGTTTCAAAAAAAAAAAGATTACAGAATAAGAAAAATAAAAAAATAAAAAAATACAGAGTACAGAAAAATAAAAACAGTTAAAAACAAATCAATCTTTTCATGTCTTGTCTTTCATTTGCTTGTTTCCCTGACCTCCTCACACCTCCCTTTTTTTGTATTCCAGTTCAGTTAGTTAATTCAGCAAATCCTTTCCCTCATTATTTTTATCTTAATCCTTTACCTTGATGTATTATAACTTTGCATTCTCACCTAATAACAATCCATTTTTACATACTCCTTTATAACATTGCTGCTAAAACCACTTAACTTCATTCCGACATCATTCTAACATTCATTAATTTTGCAGTCAAAACAAAAAAATTCCTTCCAGTAGCACCTTAAAGACCAACTAAGTCAGTTCTTGGTATGAGCTTTCGTGTGCATGCACACTTTTGCAGTATTTATGTAAGTAGTCTTTAAATTTCTTCCAATCTTCTTCCACCGACTCTTCTCCCTGGTCTCGGATTCTGCCAGTCATTTCCGCCAGTTCCATATAGTCCATGACCTTCATCTGCCATTCTTCCAGGTAGTTGTTGTACTCTCTGACATCTGGTGGGAGGGTGTTCCACAGGGCAGGTGCCACTACCAAGTAGTGGGTGGAGATGCTCCTTCAGGTATACTGGGCAGAGGCCGTTTAGGGCTTTAAAGGTCAGCACCAACACTTTGAATTGTGCTCAGAAACATACTGGGAGCCAATGTAGGTCTTATATGGTCTCCGCGGCCGCTCCCAGTCACCAGTCTGGCTGCCGCGTTCTAGATTATTTGTAGTTTCCGGGTCACCTTCAAAGGTAGCCCCACACAGAGTGTGTTGCAGTAGTCTAAGCGAGAGATAACTTGAGAATACACTGCTTTGACTGAGTGCTGAGAGTTCTTAAAGGTAAAGGTAAAGGGACCCCTGACCATTAGTTCCAGTCGTGACCGACTCTGGGGTTGCGGCGCTCATCTTGCTTTATTGGCCAAGGGAGCCAGTGTACAGCTCATGTGGTCATGTGGCCAGCATGACTAAGCCGCTTCTGGCGAACCAGAGCAGCGCACAGAAACGCCCTTCACCTTCCCGCCAGAGCAGTACCTATTTATCTACTTGCACTTTGACGTGCTTTCGAACTGCTAGGTTGGCAGGAGAAGGAACCGAGCAACGGGAGCTCACCCCATTGTGGGGATTCGAACCGCCGACCTTCTTACTGGCAAGTCCTAGGCTCTGTGGTTTAACCCACAGCACCACTAGGAGAGCCCTATTGCCCTCACAAAGCTGCAGTTCCCGGAGTGGTTTAAAACTCAAACCCTCTTTCTGGGGAACTCTTGGAATTTTTGAACGGTCTGATTTACAATCTGGTTTGCTAAGTACATATAAAATTGGCTTATCAATCATTAAATGGAAGGAGAGACCCTGGTTTTAAATATGGAAACAGTTGGGGGGGGGCATGCATGCTCCATAATTGTGAATGGATTTGGGAAATGTCACAGAGATGGCAACACTGAGCATTCCTTATCTGAGGCGAAAGTCAACGTTGGATGATAACATATCAACACAATTTGAAATTGTTCTTTTCCCCCAAGGCATTTTAAGGTTGAATTTTTTTGTCCACAGGGAAGGTGAAAACTAGGAGAATCAAAATGAATATAAAGTTCACTTTCCTTATAAACCTCATGGCCAGCAGGCATAAGAAACAATCATTTGGAAGAAGGACATGTTATAAAAAGCAAACTGCAGATAAATGAGAGTCAAACTACCACGGATATGGTGTTTTTTTCATTGTAATTCCTCTATAGCGGAATAAGGAAGTAGGAGGCTTGCCTGAAATAATAACTAAATGCACAAAAAGAAATCTAAAGCAAAGCATAACAATACAAGTTTTAATTCTTCCATGGTGCACAGATTAAAACCTCATTTAAATGTCACTTTGCTGCCGCTCCTTCTCCTACTAAATACACTATGCTTTTCCATTCCATTAACCTTTCAAAAATATTTGCTCTTCTCTATTTAGGGGTAGGAAAGAGCACATAGAAAGATTTCAGTGCTGCTCAGCTTGCAGACTCATTGTCCTGTCACAGCTACATTGCATTATGGGTCTGTAGCACTTTGCAGATTTTGAAAATGTGGCAAATCTGTGATCAGAGATCCCTAGTGCAGAAACACCAGAGGTCTAAATACTGTTCAAAGAAGGATATAGTAGCATAAAGAGAAGCAGCTGGAATCCTATGGACCAGATGGGTTTTTGATGAAAATATATATAAATATATTTTTCGGTCAAGGTAAATTAAAAGGCAGAATTACCAACCACACTAGAAATTAAGGGCACAATGGTTATGGTTTGAAGATTACATGAACAAACACTGCTCTAAAGATAACATGCTGATATGTTTAGACTAAGCTTGTAAGGATGACCTGATGTTATATAATAATAGTACCATAAAAGGAGTAATTACAGTGATAAATGATATGCAATGTAAATAAGAATTTAAATGATTTAAAGATGATGAGAGCTGGTGGAGGGAAGTCACATGGGTGTGGTATTTTACGTTCCTTTTGTCCTTACTTTTTCTTCTTCCTTTTTTGGTTTATTTTGTGGTTAAGTGTGTGTATCTTATTGTTTTATTTGCTTGTAAGTATGCCAAAATAAAATGTTTAATAATAATAATTATAAGGCAGAATTTTGCTTCAGCGTTTCAAACTTTTCTTTCAAAACCTGTTGTTTGCAGGTTGTGATTTGCAAGACAGAGTTTGCATCACATCATCTATATCTTCAGTAAAAAAACAACCCCCAACTTTGGTGAAGACAGTATAATAATAATAATAATAATAATAATAATAATAATAATAATTTATTTATACCCCTCCCATCTGGCTGGGTTTCCCCAGCCAATATGGGTGGCTCCCAACAGAATATTAAAAGCACGATAAAACATCAAATATTAATAATTTCCCTAAACAGGGCTGCCTTCAGATAGTTGTTTATTTCCTTGGCATCTGATGGGAGGGCTTTCCACAGGGCAGGCACCACCACCGAGAAGGCCCTCTGCCTGGTTCTCTGTCACCTCACTTCTCGCAGTGAGGGAACCACCAGAAGACCCTCGGAGCTGGACCATAGTGTCTGGGCTGAGCGATGGGGGTGGAAGCTCTCCTTCAGAATATGTTGTGGGGACACAGTTGGTTTTTTTCTGATCTGACATAGATTTTGATTGCAGTTATGACAAACTCATGACCTAGTCTTCACATGCAGCAGCATGACGTGGCAGCGTAGACTGTGCCATTTCAGGTTGCAGAGACAGTGGTGCTATGCTTTAATGTTCCTGCATGGGAAAAGCCTCCTTGCAGGTAACCCCCCACCCCAGTAATTCACAGAGAAAGGTTTTAGATGAGGCCACATTTTGCTGCCCAATTTTAAAAAGCTTACTCTAACCAGAGGAACTTTCAAAACTGCGCCTTCCCACCCATTCTTCTACCATACCATTCCCACCTTTCAGGGGTTCAGGAGCAGAGACACAGGGGAGAGAGGAAACGGAGAGCGAAGGGGAAGAATCTGAGGGCAGCGTAGGGGAGTATGACAGTGGCCCGAGAGATTCCATGAGCTTCTCCAGCGATTCAGAAGATTCCCAGAGGGGGGCGCCGATGGCCAGGGCAAGGGGGGTCCCAGGGGGGACACACCAGAAGCAAGGGGCTAGCGGGGACTCCCAAAGCAGCAGCGGGAGATCAGGACCAGTTCCCCCACCAGAGCGGAGTGGGGGGGGGAAGAGTCCCATGAATCAGGGCCAGCGTCTCCTCCAGTAGGGAGAGAAGATGAGTCAGGGCTGGCCACGCCTCCATCGGAGAGTGAGGGAACGGAGGGGAAGTCAGGTCCAGCTACCCCCCCCGAGGGGGGAAGCAGTGACAGGAGCAGTGAAACAGTCAGAAGGAAGGTTGCTGGCTGGGCGCGCGTGCCAAGTTCAAATGTACAGGCGTGCGGGACAGCAGAAAACCCGGATTGGGAACCAGGTCCTAAAGCCCGCCGGAGGCAGGGGGAAGACTCAGGGGACTCAGCGTCAGAAGAGTCCAGAAAGGGTAAGACCCCAGCGGACAGGAGGACCCAGAGGAGGAAAGAGCAAAGGAAGAGGTGGAGCAAGGCTAGAGTCTTAAACTGGTGTCTGGGGGGAGGAGATTCAGACGGAGCTTCAGCGGTCTAGAGTTGAGGTGTAGAGCTGCGCGCCGCGGCTTTGAAATCGAAACTGAACTTCAATAAAGACTTTTGTATATAACAAGAACTGGCGTTGGTCCTTTGTGAGCTGGGACCTTGGGCAGCTCTGACAGTACCTAATTCTGTCACATGTGCAGGCCACACCTAGGTTTATGAGAGGTGTGTTTGTATTTGAAGGCAGAAATGATGCTGTCAGGGGTTCAGGGAGAGAGGCGCAGATGAGGGAGGAGACAGAGAGCGAGGGGGAAGGATTCCAGGGTGACGAGGAAGAGGACGACAATGACCCAAGATTGTCCATGAGTCCGTCCAGTGAATCGGAGGACTCCCAAAAGGGAGCCCCTCTAGTCAGGCCAAGGGGAGCTAGAGGGGGGAGCAGTCAGGAGCAAGGGAACGAAGGGGGAACCCCCAGTGGGAGTTGGAGATCGGGACTGGCTGCTCCGCCGGAATGGAGTGAAGGGGGTGGAGTGACCAGTGTGTCAGGAGGAGCAGAACAGGAAGCAGAGAGGGGAAGGAGATCGGGGCAAGACGTCCTGACGGAAGGGGCGGAAAGTAGTACCGAGAGCAGTGTAACTGTCGAAGGGAAGGTCAGGAGCAACGTACGCGCGCCAAGTTCAAAATGGGAGGCGCGCGGAAGTGAAGAGAGCCCTGTGGAGGAGCCTGGTCCCAAAGCGCGAAGGAGGGGGGAGCAGGCGTCAGAGGATTCAGCCTCTGGGGAGTCCCGAAGGGAGAGAACACAGGGGGGCAGAAAGACCCTGCGGAAAAGGAAAGAGAGGAAGAGGTGGACCAGTACAAGCCTCTTAAACTGGTGTAGAGGCGGGACTGACTCAGAGGGGACTTCAGCGGTCTAAGCGTAACAGACGTGGAGTCACGGAGCTCGGATGTAAAGCTAAGAATGTTCTTCAATAAAAGCTTTTGTACATAAGCCAGACTGGACTTTGGTCTCTTGTGAGCTGGGACCACGGGTGACTCTGACAGATGCAAACAGAAATAAGTTGGTACTTGCGATGCAATAGGTACACAGAATTATCTGCTGTGTATTTAGCATCAAAACAATAACAAGAGAAAACCTCATGGTGCCATTAGAGTTCTCTGTGTCGCCTCTAAGAGGGTTAATTATGAGAAGAGTGCTTGTAAGTCTAGTACTTACAAACACTCACCCACTAATTTAGTGACTGGGGTTTTTTGCACACAATTTCTTTGCTTTTGAGATTTCATGAATTTGCATGCCATTTGCTGTTTGCTGAAGTAAACAGCAGCCTATTTAAGAAGAACAGCTGAAGAGTTTGCGTATTCTTGAAATATGCCTGATACAGAGTCCCCTTTTTACAATGGGTAAGCCATTTCATGCAAACAGACCTTATGTTTTAGGTCAGTTTGAACAAAATTCACCTCTGCCTTTAACTCAGTAGGTGTCAGGATGCTGTCAACAGCACCTGGCTGGTTGCCCAGGAAAGTATAAAAGCAAATTTTCTTACAGTCCTTTATTCAGGGGCAGAGCTACCTGCCCTGGCACCCTGAGCGGTGTGGGGGCAGGGCTAGCTGGCCCGCAGGGGCGGGGCTAGCTGCCCACATGGCGAGCGTCCTTAGCTGTCCACTGCCTGTGTGATGACCATGGGCGGGGGCTGTTTGCCGCCCTCACGGAGAACTTCCCTACCCGTTTGTTGCCTGCGTGGCGAGTGTCGGGGGGCACCGTTAACTGCCCATGGCAGCATCATCCCTACCGGCCCACCACCCACACAGCAAGTGTCCAGGAGCGCCACCCGCGCAACGAGAGGAGGGTGGTGTGGCAATGTCACCCGCCCTCACAGCTGACACCCGCTGTGGACCGCACCCCCCACACCCACCTTCCTCCGCCAGTGCCTTTATTATTTAAGACTTTACAGAGAGAGGGTATAGAACCCAGATAATGACATTGTCCCGAGTGAATCTCCACCAGCCCCATCTCTCCCACTTCCTCATTCGGCGTCATCATCACCTCCTCTACGGGTGCTGCTATGTGCCCTCTGTCTTTGAGCTCTTTGCTCTCCTACTTTTAAGGATCGCCAGGTTCTGGGGTCTGGAGGGTCTGGAATGCTTTCTAATGACAATGTGTCAGCCAGCTGCTGCTCTGGCTCTGCTCCTCCTCTTCCATTATTCCCCAACTTCCCCCCTCATCTGCCTCTGAGCTGTGTCCTCCCGCAAACCCCTGTTGTAAACCTCCGGATGGGGAGGCAGTCTCCACCATTCCTCCTCTATCCAGTTCCTGACAATTAGTTTTCTTTAACAGTGGAAGCAGGTTTTCAGATTATACGCAGCTCTTCTTCAGGCTATGATTATGAGAGCAAAAAATAAACATCCAATAGTCTAGATAGAAACAACTGGGTAGTCAGGATGATGGTTACTTGGTTGCAGAAGTTTACTTGCCATTGCTATTGGCCTGGAGATAGTCTAGGAGGTTGAATGCAAACATGCCATTCTGATGTCATGTGTGATGTCACAAAGGGGATCTGCTTTAAGTCTTGGTAAAGCCAGAGACAGTTAACAGTCAGACTGCATCTCAGCCCTGTCAAGATGGAACTCCATAATAGGTGATGAATAGTTTTATTTGAGGGATGTATTAACTTTTACTATTGGGAAAAAGTTTTAGATTCATTTGCCAGCTTGTGCCCCATCAAGTTGAGGCCAATAGATATACATTCACAGCCCTGTACCCATCAAATAAACAACTATATGTGTGACTTTGGGACTGATTCATACAACCACATTTCCTTTATCCACTCTATAGCAGCTTTTTCTCTGTATTTGAAAAAATAACAAAGGAGAAGATAAGGAACCAGGAATAAGATTTAGATGAGGATGGTGAGGATCTAAGCTTTACAAGTGAGGGGGCTAGGAAGATGGCTTTGTGGTCCAGCATAGGAATGATGGGTGCTTCATATTATTGAATTCCTGTTCCACAAAGAAGGAATCTTTGAACTCTTTGCTCTCCTACTTTTAAGGCTCGCCGGATGCTGGGACATGGAGGGTCTGGAATGCTTTCCCTGGTCCTGAATGGGGTAACTGTGCCCAGTGTGGGTGGCTTCCAAAAAATATTGAAAATACATTAAAATGTCGCACATTAAAAACTTCCCTAAACAGGGATGCCTTCGGATGTCTTCTAAATGTCAGGTAGTTGTTTGTCTCTTTGACACCTGATGGGAGGGCGTTCCACAGGGCGGGCGCCACCACCGAGAAGGCCCTCTGCCTGGTTCCCTGTAACCTCATGTCTCACAGGGAGGGAACCGTCAGAAGGCTCTCGGAGCTGGACCTCAGTGTCCAGGGAGAATGATGGGGGTGGAGACCCTCATTCAGGTATACTGGACCGAGGCCGTTTAGGGCTTTAAAGGTCAGTGGCAACACTTTGAATTGTGCTTGGAAACGTACTGGGAGACAATGTAGGTCTTTCAAGACCGGTGTTATGTGGTCTCGGTGTCCGCTCCCAGTCACCAGTCTAACTGCCGCATTCTGGATTAGTTGTAGTTTCCGAGTCACCTTCAAAGGTAGCCCCACATAGAGCGCATTGCAGTAGTCCAAGTGGGAGATAACTAGAGCATGCACCACCCTGGCAAAAGAGTCTGCGGGCAGGTAGGGTCTCAGCCTGTGTACTAGATGGAGCTGGTAGACAGCTGCCCTGGATACAGAATTGACCTGCGCCTCCATGGACAGCTTTTACCTGTTCCGTTTCTTACAGCATAAAGTCTCTGATTCCTTAGTGTGGCGAGCACACAGGGTCCCAGATGTTTCACCATCTAGATCCCTGTGCCACCACTTTATTTCCCGCTGCCGCCACCCAGGCCCTACCTGGTACAATACTGAGTCCAGTCAGGGTTAAATTGGAACAAAAACTTTTGTTTATTTATTGCAGTTTAACAAGCATGTGGTTTCATAAACGGTATCGGTCAATTACATTCATGGGGTGCCTATCCAGACCTATAACTGCCGCTACCTGCTCTCATTCACTAAACCACCTCTCAGATATTTACCTGTCTACCTAGCCCTAACTATTCCTGACTCAGCTTATTTTGCTACACTAACTCAACCTACCCACAAACTCTAGCCCAATTCACTCCCACTCCAACCAACCACCCAACTCCCAATGAACTCCTCCCAGAGCTAGTTTTATAGTCCCTCTGACTCCACCCCCTCGGTCCTGATTGGGTAACCTGTTTAACTATTTCACCTCCAGCACTCTCATATGTTAACGTCACACTTAGTTCCTTTATTCCTTGACATGGGCTCCCACCCTCCTCGCATCCTCTCTTGAAAACGCTCAAGCATTCTACACAATGACTCCCATATGGTGGCATTTTTAGGAGCCCCTAGGATACCAAAACAGAAGCACCACTCTGGACAGAAGGGGACTTGAGTCAGACAGAATCTATAAGACCACCCCCACTTTTGACTTTTGTATGATCTTTATCAGAAGCCATCAACTTGAAGAGCAGCATGTGTGTTTGAAGAAAGAAGTGCGCAATAATTTCATCTGCAGGCCAAAGCACGAAGTGTTCTTAGGAAGACATTTGAAAATGTAAATGTCAGGAGATGAATAATTAGATGGAACATACTGAAGGCTTTTTCTGTGGATTAATGCTATAGTATTGCGGCTGATCTTGTTTCAAAATATAGCCGGTATTGTAAGTCCATCAAGCTGTAATTAAACAATGAACTAGAGAATACCAGAGTATTATTTAACTATTGTTCACTCTGCTCCATTAAAAAAGTCACTTGCTTAAAATCATGAGTCGTTGCAACATAAAACACAATCCCAGTAAAGAGAGATAAAATGATAGAAAGAATCCCAACCTGATACAGTCAAAAAGGAAAAACAAGAGCTCAAATCTAAATTCACATGGGGCAAATGGTCTGCAATCATGGCTGTCATATTTCCTTACATGATTTAAACTTGCTTTATAAATAGCAATTTTTCAGAAATAAATAACTATAGCTTAGAAAAAACTCCTGGTAAAGAAATCCAAGCCATGTGGTTCTTGCAGAAAGAGAATGTATTTAACTTTTTAAAGCAAGTGCATGTAACATTGCCTTATGTAATATTTGTTTGTCTTTGCTAGCTAACACTTGACATATTTTTTTCCAAATTAATCCCTAGGCATAATTCTGGACAGGATAATGGAAATAAGTCTTTCTCTTGGGGATTTATGTAATAGACAGGGCTATAAAAGCAATCTGCAACATCTTCCGCACACTGTCGAGCTCAGACACACAGACATTTCTTAAAAGAATTTTTAAAAATCCATTTTCCCTCCCAATAACTGGAAAGTATAGTTTGAAAGTGTTGAGCACTATGGCCATTCCTTGTAGCACAAAATGCTGAATCATTAAAATACGAATCCATACCATGGTTAGGTTTTACGAACCCACACCACTAAGCTTTCCCGAATTAAGCAGGACATCAAGTATTCACAAAGCGTGTTCTCCTTCATGGAGAGCACGTGTTGCGGTGGGGGCCGCCAGGACACTCCGAAGTTGGGGGGGCGGGCTAATTGATCATTGGCCACTGATGCGATTGGGGCTTCCCTTGTTGTTGGGAAGAAGTTAATGTTGCCATTTATTGATTGACAGCCAGAAATAGTAAAACTCCTTGCACGAGGCTAGGGCTTCCTCTTTTCGCCCGTGCATTGGATTGCCCATCCCTCCCTCCCTAGAATAGGGTTGTTTGCTTTGACCTTGCTATGCCTGTCATGGGGTCGTCTGCCTTGAAGCGGGGGCCTGGTAGGAATTTTGTCCATCTGGCTGATTGGCTGGGGCCATTTGGTTTTTGCCTACTCTGTAGCAAATCGTCACAACTTGTAAGGTTCACGGTTAGGCATTGGTTTATGGTTTGGTTGGTTGAGGGGCATGGATTGGCTGTGCCTGCCCCTCTAATGCTGCTGCTGCAAGGGATTCCGTTAAAGGAATTGGGAGCTAACTATTGCTTGTCCACTCTGACAAGGGGGCTCGGGCCATAGCAATGAGCTCCTGGTTGCATTTGGGGTGAGGGCAGGTTCCCTGCTCCGCGTAACCCCCAAGTGTATTCCCCCATTCTGACTTTCGCATCGTGCGGAATGTCAGTCTGTCCCCCATGGTGGGGGCAGATAGTCGCAACCAATGCCTACGCAACCACTCACAAATTTGTATTTTAATAAAGTTGTGGCCAAAATTATGCCAAAAATCTTAAACAAAAATTTCTGTGTGATGTGTGAGTTATTGGGGTGGACCTGGGGACCTCGACACGCAAAAGCTGCCCCAGCTTCTATTCGATGTCTGTGATGTCCTGCTTTCACCACCTCGCCTCTGCCTTCTCTAGGACAGCCAGGGTGGCTTCTGCCATAGGCTCTACTGCACACATGTAGATACAGATGTACCACTTCCAGCAGCTGTAGCAAGGCTGAGTAAGCCATAAGAACAGGCCATGAGAAGGAAGAGTAGGCTGCTAGAAGCCCCAGGACTAGTTGCAGAGAGCGAGCAAAGGTAAGGCCACGGAGATGCAACGAGGTCGAGGGTATGTTCTTTCATATGTAGTGGACCTGTAAAAGGGTAAAAGAGTATTGGGAAATAATGTATAATGAAATGAAAAAATGTTTAAAAGCACTTGAATTATACTCGGAGTTGAGTGTGGCTTTCATGCTCTTTATTCAGCTCATAGTAGCGAGGAATGTGAGTTCCCCCAAAATATCTGCTTTATATACATTATTTACATAATGGGCTGCACGTGATTGGCTAATTCTGGGATTCTCCCATAGGCCAATCAGGTTGCGGATTCATTTCCACCTGGAGGTGGATTGGGTGGCTCCTGCGGACCAATCCTACTGCTGCATTGTTCTAGAACCAATCAGATGCAGCATTATGAATCCTATTATTCTAAGACCAATCCGACTGCTGCATTTTGGATCCTATTATTCTAGTACCAATCAGACTGTTGCATTTTGGATCCTATTCAACTCAGTACATAACAGCACTTTCCCAAAAACAACAACCCAGAGTCCTTTTCATTGGGGATAATTCAGATGGAAATATCCAGGGGTCAAAAAATGTTATTTATGTATGCTGCATTCTGAATCCTATTATTCTAAGACCAATCCGACTGCTGCATTTTGGATCCTATTATTCCAGGACCAATCAGACTGTTGCATTTTGGATTCCATTCAACTCAGTACACAACAGCACTTTCCCAAAAACAACAACCCAGAGTCCTTTTCGTTGGGGATAATTCAGATGGAAATATCCAGGGGTCAAAAAAGGTTATTTATGTATGCCACTACAGTGGCCCGTGTTTTGTCAGACCCAAACTGGAAAACGAGCAAGGTCCCAACCAAAGAAGAATGGCAACTTAAGCTGACAGTATATGCACAGCTTGCGGATCTAACATATAGAATAAGAGGACAAGAAGAACATTCATTTAAAGATTGGAAAATGTTTATTGACTATATGGGGGAAAATTGTGTACACTTGAAAACATTGGCAGCATTCAGATAAATTCAACAGTATAAATAAGTTTTGATGGAAGTAATAATGGAATACTGAATGGTTTAGCTTATATATTTATGCTCTGTAAAATGAATCATGGAAAGAGAAGAAGGAAAGTCATTGATATTTTAAGGTTGTATAAATGAATATTCTAAATTGTAAAACAGAAAATGTAATAAAAAATTTTCGCGCGCGCGAAAAGAGTCCATGGATTGGCGGGTAGGAGAAAAAGCAAGTTCAGTCAGGGCGGGCGAGAAAAGAGTCCATGGATTGTGTGGGGGTGTATGATAGCTAAACTACTGTTTTCAGGATTCTGGGGGTAGTAGTGAAATATGCTTTAAATGTGTGGTGTGTACTCCATTTCAGTTGCCCTCAGGTTGTCAGGTGACCCCATCTGCTTGCCTTCCACTGTTGTTTTGCACATGCAGTTACTGGTAGCTGTTACTGGTAACATTTGCTTCATTGGTTGTGGGTGGCGCTGCGGTCTAAACCACTGAGCCTCTTGGGCTTGCCGATTAGGAAGGCCTGTGGTTCGAATCCCTGTGACGGGGTGAGCTCCTGTTGCTCTGTCCCAGCTCCTGCCAACCTAGCAGTTCGAAAGCACACCAGTGCAAGTAGATAAATAGGTACCACTGCGGTGGGAAGGTAAACGGCGTTTCTGTGTGCTCTGGTTTTCGTGACGGTGTCCTGTTGCGCCAGAAGCGGTTTAGTCCTGCTGGCCACATGACCCGGAAAGCTGTCTGTGGACAAACACCAACTCCCTCAGCCTGAAAGCGATATGAGCGCCGCAACCCCATAGTAGCCTTTGACAGGACTGAACCATCCAGGGGTCCTTTACCGTTTTACATCCTCACTAGCCCAAATAACAGAGATTGGCTTGAAGTGCAGCTACCTTCCATTCAATCCTCCTACTCTGTAGCTTCGGAAAGAAAGCAGACCTGAAGAACCTGGTTTCACTCACGGTTTCATAATCATGGGGTTGTGATGGTAGGGTGTGAGATTGCAGCAAGATTTCATGTTCACCAGCAGGAAGTGAGGCATCTAATCATAAGCCTGCATTTTTATCAAAGCTTCTATATATTTCAATCAAGGCTTGTATTTAAAAATGAGCTTAAAAAAAGGATTTTCAAATGTTTCATGCCAGGCAAAAGACCAGCTGCCTAAAAGAACCTTGGCAAGATGTTTTTCCTCCTAAGACAAGAAGGGCCCCATTGATTTATAGTAGAAAAACAATTCTCAAAGTCATAAAAAGGGAGAATTACATATGCTGCCCCAAGGCTGAGAAAACACCATTAGGAATGGGGAAGATAATACCAATGTGCCTCCCAGTAAAATGAGCCAGATCTTCTTTCTAAGGTTAAAAGGCCAGGAGCAATGGGGAGAAACATTTAGCTGGAAAGAGAACATTTTTGGGGGAAGTCTTTTTCTAAAGCTGTTTCTTAAACTAAGAGAGTTAAAAAAGGTTAAAATGTGTTAAATGTTGGAAAGGCAACTGGCTTGGCAGAAGAAGCAGCTTCTTCCTATTTTATTTTGAGGCTGGAGAGGAGGGGGAAAGGGGGAGGTGCAAACTGAAGAGGCGTCTTTTAAAAGCTGTGTTTTATTGAGTTCCTTCCTTTTTACTTTGAAAAGCTTTATTCTTTTAAGAGGCTACCTATGATAAATGTATGAAATATATTAGCTTAAATATATTGGCTTAAATGTAATTATGCAAAGGATTTAAGGAATGCTAGATTCTTATTTCATATGGTTGTAAGAGTTGTATTTATCCTGAAATTAAGTCAGCCACCAGCCCCCCCCCCCTGCCAGACAGAAGACGCCATCCGGGCAGTCTTGATATATGGTTGTCAGGCATTTGTTTAGAAACATTAAATGAAGGAAATCTTTCAATGTTGATGTGAAACTCAAGATCCTTGACATCTGTTGAACATAAAATGTAAGATTAAACCATTTGTTTTAGAAGGCAATAGGGCAAGAAGGGCAAGAGGTGAGCTGGTAATTAAGATTCCATGTAAGATATATTATTACTTATTTGTCATTTATATATAGCTCTTTGTCTCCCATATAAGGGCAAGGAAATGGGTGTATCTTTTGTGGGTGTATCTTTTGTGATTGGCTCTAGCAAACAGCCAATAGGAATTTCAACCAGGCTGATTGGACAGAGGCAGCCACAGGAGGAGCAAAGGGGGCTGGATTAAGGGAATATAAGTGCTGGCCAGAATGGCAGGAGGCCAGGCCAGAGCTTGGTAACCACGTACCACTGAGCCTCTTATTTATTTGTCTGACAAATAAATTACTATTTTAATTTCTCTATTGCTGCGTTGAATATTTCATTCCAGCTAAGCGTTAACCACAAGCAGGGTGCTACATTTTATGGTGCCCTGTGACTCGGATAAGTGGTCTGCTGGAACGCAGCCCCTTCGCCCTACTGGGCAGGGTACAAGAGAGAGGACAACTGCTTACCCAAAGCGCGCACTGGTAATTTTTTCCAGGGGGAACGCAGAAGACTCGTCTGTCTGATACCCTGCTCACTGGCGGCGACGGACCGGGGGAAACAGGGAACCAACCAAGGGTAAGTGCACAAAGGGATTTTTGGCCCTCCAATTAATTGGGAGGAAGAGAAGTCTTGATCAAACTTCTGCGTCTCAGTAAGGGGAAACTGAGTACGCTAGGTGGTTGGGTACATCAGATGGTGATCTGGTGTAGGGAAAGGGAAAAATTGGGAGGTAGAGTGTGGTGAAGTATCCAGCGCATTGTATGTGTGAGAAAGTACAGAGCAATCTGTAGCTGACCCGAGTGTGGAGTGGGCAGTACTTCGGTTCCTAGTAAGGCGACTTCACTAGGCAAGGAAACCCACGAAGCGCGTCTGTGAGTGACTGAGTGGATACTTCACAGGGCCATACAATGGGAGTTGGGGGTTCAAAGGGGGAAAATACACCTCTTGAGTGTATGTTAAATAATTTTAAGAAAGCCTTCTCAGGGGCATATGGAGTCAAAATGACGCCAGAGCGCTTGAGAACGTTATGTGAACTAGAATGGCCAAAACAAATTACTGGATGGCCATCCCAGGGAACCTTTGATATAAATTTAGTAAGCAAACTTTGGACTGATATCGCCAAAGAAACTGGAGGGTGCCCAGAACAATTTCCATATATAGATTCCTGGCTGAGCACATTAAATAAAAATCCTCCATGGATAAGGGAATGCAAAGTCAAACGATGCAAATTATTGGCTGTAAAAGCCGAAGCTAGGAAAGGAATCTTGCCAAATAAACTCAAACCCATTTTTGAGGGGCCAGAGGAAGAGGTGCTTCCACCTCCACCCTATGCTCCACATCGAAGGGAGCTTAATCCAAACACTCCACCAGTTGTAACCCCAAGGCAAGAAACTGGAATGAATAATGGGAGTGGAGTCACAGAGCTTGATTCCTTGATAGATTATGATAAATATCTTCAGGAGGCATTGGAGTTCTATAATAAAGCCCAAGCAGAAGTGGTTATTCCACCTGTGACTCCTAATAGACCTCCATCTACAGTCTCCTTTAGTGGAACAACTGATTGCCCACCCCAAACCCCTGTGCATCCAAGTCCCAGAGAAATATTACAGAAGTTACAGGGAGACCTTGCTCGGTCAGCAAGCAATACAGCCAGGCGTATAAAGCTGCTAAAAGAACGCCTTGCGACAGATACCATCCCCTATGATTTGAGGCCCCTAGAGCAAAGTGAAGAGAAAGATCACGTAGTAGCCCCTCTTAGAAGAGTATTTGATGCACTTGAGGAGCCTGCACTGGTTAATGGGCAACCCGGACCACGGCCACCTCGAACTTCGACCCTGCAATATATTCCATTCACAACTACAGATCTGATGAATTGGAAAACACACACCCCATCTTTTGCAGAAAAACCTCAGGCTATGATGGACTTGGTGACTTCAATAGTAAATACTCATAGCCCTACTTGGACAGATTGTCGCCAGCTCCTAAATACTCTGTTCACCACTGAGGAAAGGAGAGACATAATTGAAAAGGCACAGATATATTTGCGTGAGCAGGCCAGAGCGGGAAATATTTATAATATTGACCGTCATCTCCAAGATAACTTTCCCTTGGAAGATCCTAATTGGGATCCAAACAATGCAATTCACCTGGCCAGACTCACCACCTACCGCCAGACACTTGTGCAAGGTATCCGCAGGGCATGCCAGAAGCCCACTAATATGTCTAAAGTCTCAGAAGTAGAACAAAAACCAAATGAGAGTCCGGGAGACTTTTTAGAGAGGCTGCAAGAAGCCTATCGTATATGGACTCCTTTTGACCCTGAAGCCCCTGAAAACAGTAGAATGATTACTGCTACATTTGTGGCCCAGTGCGCTTCTGACATTCGTAAGAAAATTCAGAAATCAGAAGGATGGGAAGGGATGCTGATGAGCCAAATTATGGCCATTGCACGCCGAGTTTATCGGAATAGGGATGAGGCTGAGAAGCAAGAGAAGAAGAAGTGGCAGAAGGAAAAGATGGTAATGCTAGCCACAGCAGTGAAGCAAGACCACCGCCCCTTAAATGGAGGGCGAGGGCGAGGAAGGAATCCACCACTGGGAAGGAATCAATGTGCAAATTGCAAGAAGGAGGGTCATTGGAAGCGGGAGTGTCCTGAACCCCTGAGGTTGGAAGAAGTACGCCCAGGCCCAGGCCCAGGCTCCGGCTCCGGCCCAAGAAACCAGGGACGGGGACGGGGAATGATCCGAGATGGAAGATATCAGAGACCAGGACAGGGACGGAGTAGAGACAATTTCATTGGACTGGCAGAAGAGGATTTTACCCAAGACTAGGAACGACCGGACTCCATAAAGTTAGGCTTCCAGGAGCCCACGGTCACGATTCAATTAGGGAGCCATTTAATAGACTTTATGATTGATACTGGGGCTGAATACTCGGTACTCCCAGAACTATTGCAGAAAAAGGCATCTAAAAGTGTAGTCATTAAAAGTGCCACTGGACAGTCAGCCAAGAGGTCTTTCCTCCAACCTTTGGAATGCCAGATTGGGGGACATCGTTTAACCCATCAGTTTTTGTATATACCTGAGTGTCCAATACCTCTCTTAGGTAGAGATATGCTGTCCAAATTGCAGGCCCAAATCACTTTCACTCCTCGAGGTCCAGAAATGAAACTGCCATCAAAAGCAGCAGGAATAATTACCCTCTCAGTACCTAAGGAACAATCATGGCGCCTAATGTCAGCCTTGCAAGTCCAACCCACATTGGATACAGAATTAAACAAGCTCCTCCGAACTCTACAGGTGCCACCAGGAGTATGGGCTGAAAATAGCCCACCAGGAATGGCTAAGAATATAGCTCCAATTGTAGTAACCCTAAAACCTATGGCTACCCCTGTATCTGTAAAGCAATATCCCTTACCCCGGCGAGCAGCGGAGGGCATCCAGAAACATTTGGACCGCCTATTAAAATATGGTCTGCTTAAGCCTTGCCAATCAGAATGGAACACACCCCTTTTGCCTGTTCGAAAACCTGGGACAGATGAATACAGGCCAGTGCAGGACTTGAGGCTCGTAAACCAGGCTATCGAGACCTTGCACCCAAATGTACCAAACCCATATACCTTGCTGAGTTTGATCCCACCAGAAGCAACATTTTTTACTGTATTGGACTTGAAAGATGCATTCTTCTGTTGCCGGCTGGCACCACAGAGCCAACCTATATTTGCCTTCCAGTGGGAAGACCCTTTGACAGGAACAAAAGGCCAGCTAACCTGGACAAGATTGCCCCAAGGATTCAAAAATTCCCCAACTTTATTTGGCACTGCCTTGGCGAGGGATCTAACAAGTTACCCCTCAATACCGGGAGAAAAGGTGGTTCTGCAATATGTGGATGATCTTATACTAGCTGCAAAGGATTTTGATACCTGTAAAGAAGGGACAGAGGAACTGCTCCACTTGCTCTGGGAAGCTGGCTACCGAGTTTCCCAGAAAAAGGCACAGTTATGTTTAGAAAAGGTCAAATATTTGGGCTTTGACATCTCACACCAACAACGAGCATTGAGACCAGAGAGGAAAGAAGCTATTTGCCTTATCAAGGAACCTACCACAAGAAAACAACTTAGGGGATTCCTGGGAACAGCAGGGTTTTGTAGACTATGGATACCTGATTTCAGTAGTCTGGCCAAGCCCTTACATGAAAGCACTCGAGGTGCAGAAAAGGACCCATTCGTATGGGGACCTGAGCAGAAACAAGCCTTTTTAGTTATCAAACAGCGACTTATGGAGGCACCAGCCCTTGGATTGCCTAATTCGGAAAAACCCTTTCAGCTGTATGTACATGAACAGAATGGGATTGCAGCGGCAGTCCTGACCCAGAGATTAGGAAGTTGGAACCGTCCAGTAGCTTATTTGTCTAAACAATTGGACTCAGTAGCAAAAGGATGGCCTCCATGCCTAAGGGCAGTAGCGGCCACTGCGAGCCTTGTCAAAGAAGCTGATAAATTTACCTTTGGCCAGACGATGTATGTGAATGTACCTCATGCTGTTCTGACACTCATGGAATATAAGGGTAGTTATTGGCTAACGAACCCAAGGATGGCTAGATACCAAGGCCTATTGTGTGAAAATCCCAGGATTCATCTACGAGTAGTGAATATGCTCAATCCAGCGACTTTGCTGCCCCTACCAGAGGTAGATGATGAGGAATCACATGATTGTCTCCAAATAATGGATGAAGTTTATTCCAGTAGACCTGATCTGAAAGATGAACCATTAAAAAATCCAGATGTTGTATATTATACTGATGGTAGCAGTTACCTGCATGAAGGTGCCAGACGAGCAGGATATGCTGTGGTCACCAATGAGGAAGTTGTGGAAGCTGAAGCTTTGCCTGCTGGCACCTCAGCACAAAAGGCTGAACTTATAGGTTTAACTAGAGCTCTGCAATTGGCAGCCGGATGTAAGGCAAACATCTATACTGATTCAAAATATGCCTTCTTAACCCTGCATGCACATGGAGCTCTATGGAAAGAAAGAGGTCTAATCGGAGCCCACGGGAAGGCTTTGAAATATGGACCTGAAGTAGAAATCCTGTTAGAAGCAGTATGGGCTCCAGAACAGATTGCTGTAATGCACTGCAAAGGTCATGGACGAGGGAGGGATCCAATAACCAGAGGAAATCATGCTGCTGACAAAGCAGCCCGAGAGGCAGCCCAAAAGCCTGTGGGAGGATTTATAGCAGCCCTCATACCAGAGGTAGTTCCAGAAGAAGTTAAACCTCACTATACCCCAGAAGAGAGGAAGTGGGCTGAACAGGAAGGAGCAGTTGTGAAGGACGGTTGGATGATCCTGCCGGACAATAGGATTTATGTACCTCATCATCTAGCAGGCACAATTGTAAGAAATTATCATGAATCTACTCACCTTGGCGGTACTGCAACTAGAGAGAGTCTCAGTCGGAAGTTGTATATTATTAATCTATCACAATTAGCAACTTGCATTTCACAGAAATGTGTTCTTTGTGCTAAAAACAATCCCAGGCAGGGACCGGTACAACCTCCTGGAATTCAGCATGTGGGATACGTCCCCATGGAAAGCCTAATTGTGGACTTCACAGAGCTGGTCCCTTCTAAGGGATTCAAGTATCTCCTTGTGTTTGTAGATACTCTTACCGGATGGGTTGAAGCTTTTCCCACCCGAACTGAAAAGGCACGAGAGGTAACTAAAAGACTCCTCACTGAATTGATCCCAAGGTTTGGATTACCTAGATGCATTGGAAGTGATAATGGGCCAGCGTTCATTGATCAAGTAGTACAAGATGTATGTCGAGTCCTACAAGTAAAATGGAGACTGCATACAGCATATAGGCCTCAGAGTTCAGGGAAAACTGAAAGAATGAATCGGACTCTGAAAACCCAATTGGCAAAATTAACCCAGGAAACGGGATTGGGATGGGTAGATGTGTTACCCATAACACTGTTTCGTGTTCGGTGTGCACCCACAAAAAGACTTAAGTTGTCACCTTTTGAGCTCCTGTATGGGAGACCGCCCTCCTTTGTTCAGGATATTCCAGCTGACCTTAAACAAATAGGAGATCATGTGACACAGGAACAAGTGCAATCTCTCTCCCGTGTTTTTGTTTCTCTTAACAGGTGGGCCCTCGAGCGCACGCCGTGCAGCATTGCCGAGCCGATTCATCAGTTCCAGGCTGGCGATAGCGTATGGGTGAAAGAGTGGAAACGTGATCCACTTGCACCTAAGTGGCGTGGACCTTACACCGTCTTGCTCTCTACTCCAACAGCGGTGAAGGTAGCTGAGGTGACCCCCTGGATTCATCACTCTCGTTTGAAGAAGTCTGAAGGCAGTTGGACGTGCAAAGGTGACCCCTCTAATCCTTTAAAACTAACTCTCTCCAAAAACCCCTGTATCTAGCCCTACCGGGAACGGGCTAGGTCACGGGCAACATTTGACGACCGGCCTGCTGCAGCCACAACCTGGAAGCTGGCTGACCTGCGCACGCCTGAAGCTTGAGGAGCGTCTGAACCAGCGACTGTGAACGGAAAGATTCTCTAATACAATTGATTGACTGCCCCCCCTTGTGGAACAATTATCAGAGATATTACTCATTGGGGATCCTCGGGATATATGTTTTGGTCTTGGTGGTTCCCCATTTCTGTCACTGGGGGAATTATATTGGGGCTAATAATTATTTGCTATCACAATAAGGTAATCTTTTGTGGAAGGAATGCATATACTAGACATCAACATGATTTTATTAATCCTGATCCCTTGGGAAGGGGAAGGGTCCTTGAATCTGACCAAATTGGCTAAATATGGATTCAGCCATGACCACAATATGTGGGTAGGTTTAGCTGAAATGGTAGCTAATGTTGCAAATAGGACCAATTGCCTTGTTTGCTCTCTTGGGCCAGATGATTCAGAGGGAGGTATGCCGTTATTACCGATACCATTAGATGCTATTGGTATGGTAAGCGAAATGCCACACCAAACTGAAATACAGAATTTCCCCGGATGGAACTCAACTAAACCATTACGAGTTATACCTGTACAAGGGGAATTCTGTGTACATAAATCATCAGATGCAGCTGATTCTCCCATGATAGGCTCTTCTCATTGTCACTATACTTGGGATTATAAGAAGAATAGTCATACCTGGGCACACGGTACTACCTATCGAACTCGGAATGCCTTGCCCTGTGCACCTCCTTTTATTCATGCATGGAAAGTGGTGTGGAACATAACTGTGACAGAAGAAGGCAATCTAACATACTGCACTGTGAACTCTCTACCCCTTTTGGTATTTCGCCTTCTGTATTCCCCGTACCAAAAACCTCAGACCCGATGGTTGTGGTGGATATGTGGAGAATGGGCATACAAGAAACTCCCTTCCAAATGGAGTGGGACTTGTTTCTTGGGTTGGGTATTACCACCAATGTGGATTATGCCCACTAGTTCGGCCAGGCGAACACGAAGGAATGCTGATATTTCTCATATAGCAGGAGGAAGTACCCAAAGTTGGAGCGGTACTGATGATTGGCCGCCAGAGCGCATTATAGCCTATTATGATCCTGCCTCCTGGAATCCTGGTGAGCTCATACAAGGGGCACGGGATCCTATTTATAATCTAAACAGAATAATTCGATTGCAAGCAGTAGTGGAACTTGTAACCAATGCAACGGCCCAGAGTTTGAGACTTATTGCACAACAGTTGGATGAAAGTAGAGCCGCCATTTTGCAGCTGAAAATGGGAATGGATTATGTACTTGCCAGGCAGGGAGGCCTATGTGGAGTCTTGAATTTGACAGGGAATGCCTGTTGCTTTAACATTTCTGATAATGGTGAGGCAATCCGTGTGTTGGCCACAAAGATGGAGAATATAGCACATGTCCCAGTACAAACATGGGAAGGATGGGATATGGGATGGCTCACCAATTGGTTACCTAATGTCACAGGACTCAAAGGGATACTATTGTCTTGCTTGTTTTTCTTGACAGTAGTAGTATTGGTTTTATGTATGATGCCATGTATCATTTCATGTTTTAGAAGTACAATTAGCAAGATGGTTTCAAATGAAACTCTACCTCATATCATGGCCCTATACAGAGCTTTACCTCAGGAATATGATGAAGGTCAAGCTATCAAGGACACTTGGGATGAAGGTCCTTGAGCTTGAAAGGGGGGAATGAGGCATCTAATCATAAGCCTGCATTTTTATCAAAGCTTCTATATATTTCAATCAAGGCTTGTATTTAAAAATGAGCTTAAAAAAAGGATTTTCAAATGTTTCATGCCAGGCAAAAGACCAGCTGCCTAAAAGAACCTTGGCAAGATGTTTTTCCTCCTAAGACAAGAAGGGCCCCATTGATTTATAGTAGAAAAACAATTCTCAAAGTCATAAAAAGGGAGAATTACATATGCTGCCCCAAGGCTGAGAAAACACCATTAGGAATGGGGAAGATAATACCAATGTGCCTCCCAGTAAAATGAGCCAGATCTTCTTTCTAAGGTTAAAAGGCCAGGAGCAATGGGGAGAAACATTTAGCTGGAAAGAGAACATTTTTGGGGGAAGTCTTTTTCTAAAGCTGTTTCTTAAACTAAGAGAGTTAAAAAAGGTTAAAATGTGTTAAATGTTGGAAAGGCAACTGGCTTGGCAGAAGAAGCAGCTTCTTCCTATTTTATTTTGAGGCTGGAGAGGAGGGGGAAAGGGGGAGGTGCAAACTGAAGAGGCGTCTTTTAAAAGCTGTGTTTTATTGAGTTCCTTCCTTTTTACTTTGAAAAGCTTTATTCTTTTAAGAGGCTACCTATGATAAATGTATGAAATATATTAGCTTAAATATATTGGCTTAAATGTAATTATGCAAAGGATTTAAGGAATGCTAGATTCTTATTTCATATGGTTGTAAGAGTTGTATTTATCCTGAAATTAAGTCAGCCACCAGCCCCCCCCCCTGCCAGACAGAAGACGCCATCCGGGCAGTCTTGATATATGGTTGTCAGGCATTTGTTTAGAAACATTAAATGAAGGAAATCTTTCAATGTTGATGTGAAACTCAAGATCCTTGACATCTGTTGAACATAAAATGTAAGATTAAACCATTTGTTTTAGAAGGCAATAGGGCAAGAAGGGCAAGAGGTGAGCTGGTAATTAAGATTCCATGTAAGATATATTATTACTTATTTGTCATTTATATATAGCTCTTTGTCTCCCATATAAGGGCAAGGAAATGGGTGTATCTTTTGTGGGTGTATCTTTTGTGATTGGCTCTAGCAAACAGCCAATAGGAATTTCAACCAGGCTGATTGGACAGAGGCAGCCACAGGAGGAGCAAAGGGGGCTGGATTAAGGGAATATAAGTGCTGGCCAGAATGGCAGGAGGCCAGGCCAGAGCTTGGTAACCACGTACCACTGAGCCTCTTATTTATTTGTCTGACAAATAAATTACTATTTTAATTTCTCTATTGCTGCGTTGAATATTTCATTCCAGCTAAGCGTTAACCACAAGCAGGGTGCTACAGAAGAAATATTCCAAAATGTTGATGACGGAAGTAGAAAGCTTTAGCAGTGATAATCATCAACTTGTTTCCATCTTACTATCTGGCCTAGAATGAATATCTGGGGTAGGATCGATAACGCCATGAACTGAAGATCAGACAGACTTAAAATGGGCTCTCTAGCTTACCCTTAAAGACAATCTCCCTGTTTTTCTCTGCTTGTCCTGGCTCTCAGCATGACCACTTCTACAACCTGCCATCACTTTCTTCAACTTTATTTATTTATTAAAAACAAACAAACATGAAATACAGATGTACGTAAAATGACTAGCTAGTGTTCCTTCTGAAGTTTAATTTGGATGGTTTATTTCCTGACAGAACCCCTATGTACATTTTATAGACGTGGTGGCAATTTATTCTGAGACTGTTTCCAAATAAATGGCAAAAGTTCATCTTGGAATGCCACCAAACCTTGGAGTAAGTTACATAACATGCCTCAGCTGATCATAAAGCATAAGATTTGTTAACTCCGTATACGTACACAATATATTTATCCTGCTAAACTGTCGGTCCTCAACACAGCAAGGCAATAATTATAGCTTTCATTAAATTATGCTAGGAATCGCACAATGAATTACACAGCAGGCTACGGGGTATAAAACATCTTGGTACCACAGCAATGAACCAGGAACTAGAAGTCTTTTCATTCTGAGATCTGGCTTGCTATTGCTTTCATTTAAGGTCCTGACAATGACAGAGTCAATTAACTATCCAGTTGATCATCAAGTCACAGCAATATAATCTGCTGGGTTGTTGTTGCTGTTGTTGTTTTTAAAATGTGGTGGTGGTTGCTATATTGTACAGGTTGCAGCCTGCAGATTCACACCGATGTTGCAAAACCTTGGATGCCCTGCTCATGTATGGGAATTTTAGATTTCTGTACAGTGGTACCTCAGGTTACATACGCTTCAAGTTACATACGCTTCAGGTTACAGACTCCGCTAACCCAGAAATATTGCCTCAGGTTAAGAACTTTTCTTCATGATGAGAACAGAAATCATGCTCCGGCAGCGCAGCAGCAGCAGGAGGCCTCATTAGCTAAAGTGGTGCTTAGGGTTAAGAACAGTTTCAGGTTAAGTACGGACCTCCAGAACGAATTAAGTACTTAACCCGAGGTACCACTGTACATGCATTGGACCTAATTGTGTGTGCGCGTGCCATTTGAGCTCTGCTTCAGTCACCATGTGACGAGCAGCGTAAATTAATAATGTAGAGTTTTTAAAGAATAAAAGCTTTACTTAGTTAAAATAAACTTCTTCATAAACATGGTTCCAAACAGTTCGATTGAGATTACATACTGACTCTGTTCACAACTGAAACAGACTGACCCTAACTGACATCTTACAGAGAACACCAAGTGAAACTGGCTGCCAAGTCCCATGCTAGAGGGACTCAACAGTTAGCAGTAAGGCCTGAATAACTTTACAGTGGTGCCCCGCAAGACGAATGCCTCGCAAGACGAAAAACTCGCTAGACGAAAGGGTTTTCCGTTTTTCGAGGTGCTTCGCAAGACGAATTTCCCTATGGGCTTGCTTCGCAAGACGAAAACGTCTTGCGAGTTCTTGTGAGTTTTCCCCCTTTCCCCCCCTTTTTCTAAGCCGCTAAACCGCTAATAGCCGCTAAGCCGCTAATCCGCTAAGCCGCTAATGGCCGTGCTTCGCCAGACGAAAAAACCGCAAGACGAAGAGACTCGCAGAACGAATTAATTTCGTCTTGCGAGGCACCACTGTATTATGCCTAAATGATTGTGCAGTCCCAGCACTTCCCAGCCTGCTTTGCTGCTTCTGCTCTCATGTTTCTTTGTCACATGACAGCATGGCCAGCCTAACACATTTAGCTGCTTGAGCCAAAGGACAAGATGGCATCCAAGCACCCTGATCCTATTCTACAAACAGATGCTGACAAGGCTGGCATTATACTTCTTAGTTCAACACTGGAGATGGGATGGGATCCTTCACAATGCATGAGGGCAGCAGGATAGCTTAGGGGGCAAAGGGCAGGAGACACGGTCCTTTTTTTTGGTACCTTGCAGCAGCACCAGAGATTGTCACATGAACAGAGCAGCACATGTGCTCAGAAAATGCGTGCTGAAGCTTATGGCCTAAGCTGGCTGCCTCTCTGACTGGTCCTTCCATCAGGGGCCTTGTGCAATGTGATGTGCTGGGAGGTGCCCAACAAGCTGCAAAACAGTCCAGGCCAACAAGGTGCAAAAATAGCTGCTACTACGGTATCAAATGTGGAGGGACAAGTTTTATCATATGTGGTGGGAATGTAGAGAAATTAAATTTTTTTGGGAAATGATATACAATGAATTAAAAACAACAACAACCAGAAGCATTTTTGTTAGGGATTGTAGGACAAGACCTGCCAAGAAAAACAAAGAATCTATTTATGTATGCTACAACAGTGGCAAGAGTCTTGATAGCACAAGGATGGAAGAATGAGGAAATCCCAACGAAGGAACAGTGGCAAGAAAAATTGATGAGCTATGCAGAACTGGCTAAATTGACATACAAACTGTGGGACAAGGACAACTGTGACTTCAAGGAAGAATGGGAACTTTTTACAAATTATCTAAAAAGACAGCAAAATGAACTGGACTCCTTGGCAGGTTTTGAATAAACGTGCACAAATTTATTGGTTGATAACATGGTAGATAGACAATGCAAGGATATGTATAATTTTATAACACAGAGAGAATAATATGAGCAGAGAAATCAGAGAGAGGAGCTGAGGGAAGTCCCTGGTGGGGGGGAGGGAGGGATGGAAGGGAGGGTGGGAAAAAGGGGGGAAATAATGTATGTGATTTGATAATTCGTTATGTTGAAATTCCTTAATAAAAATATTTTTTAAAAAGATGTGGAGGAACAAGCAGAGGGCTGTTGCCACAGTCTCCATCATCTGCTTTCTGAAGCAGCTATCTCACACTGCCACACTGCTGTCCTTCCTGTTCTTGTGGAAAGAGTTTTAGGGGTGTCTGAAAGACACCATTTCCAGTGTGCACAGGAACCTAACCAAATCAGCTGGACTCTGGCTGTCCAACACTGGCCAACAAAAACAACCCGGTGGGCCTGAATTACTTGCAAAGTAGAAATGATGGAAGTTGTCTAACGCTGTGCACAGGTGAACGGCATCTTACCAAAAATGCGAAAACTCATGGGCCATGCAGAATTAGACAAATTAACAGGAAGGATTCGAAACCTGCGGGACCAGAGATTGGAGTAAATATTTGAATTATTTAAAAAGCAATTGTAATGAACAGATTACGCTAGTAGGACTGCAAGAAGTTCTGTAAGGAGGATTATGTGAACTATTGCAAGGAAGACTATGAAAAGAACTATTAGTTAATGATAATTACAAGTAATAGAGAAATTAAGAAATGCAGAATAAGTGATAAAGAACGGAAAATCTTCAGAGGTTGTTGATGGAAGTCTAAAATATTGTATAAGATAAGAATTTATGTTAAATGATTGTTGGAAATGATATGTTAAAAAATCAATAAAAATGTATATATAAAAAAGTGAAAACTCTTGGATGCCTTAAGCCTTATATAAGGTCTATATGGACATCTTAAAAGGTATTGCACAAGCCAGTCATGCAAGGTGAGTATGATCAGGCACTCAACATCTGAAGGAATATGACATGCCAGGGCGGGTTTGAGGCTTGCTGTAGATTGTGCCATCATAATGCTTCCTTTTCTAACTCCAAATGAACTTGAAGAATCCCTGAAATGCAATTGTAGCTGTATAAATCATATCGATATCGTTATTGCAGGTTTATGCTGGTGGAGACCAGAGCAGAATTCACCTATAAAATCAGGATATAAACTTGTCCATACAGTAGAGCGGAAACCTCTCTATTAAAAAATAAATAAAATTGGATGCAGGAAAGAGAAGCTGTAGAAGGTTGCTGGGTCAAGGGATTTCGTTTCAGTCTGTCTGTGAGATTGCATTGCCTGTCTTCTGAAACACAATCCATTGTACCTTAGACTTCTGAAAGCTATGGCAATTAGATTGTAGCTGCCTCGATGCAGAGTGACTTGACAAGGAATCATTTGGACACTTGAAAGAATCAGCATTCCAGACAGACCATGACTGCCAACAGACCTTTTCTTACGCAATAAAGATCCTTCGTGTGTTTTGAGCAATATCATCCGTCCTAAGAAGAGGGTTATACCAGTTCACCTTGGTCTTCAGCTATCAATCACTGCTCTTTCTGCATAAACTCTTAAGCCGAATGACCACTTTTCAGACTTGGGCTGCTAGTCAACAACTGCACTTTTTACCCAGAGGAAACCCAATGAAATTAATGGACCTAACTTCACCATTATTGTTTCCCTGCTTATTTAACTTATATGCAAAATTCATCATACAAAAGGCTGGGCTGGATGAGTCCCTAGCCAGAATTAAGATTGCCGGGAGATATATCAACAACCTCAGATATGCAGATGACACAACCTTGATGGCAGAAAGTAAGGAGGAATTAAAGAACCTTTTAATGAGGGTGAAAGAGGAGAGGGCAAAATATGGTCTGAAGCTCAACATCAAAAAAACGAAGATCATGGACACTGGTCCCATCACCTCCTGGCAAATAGAAGGGGAAGAAATGGAGGCAGTGAGAGATTTTACCTTCTTGGGCTCCATGATCACTGCAGATGGTGACAGCAGCCACGAAATCAAAAGATGCCTGCTTCTTGGGAGAAAAGCAATGACAACCCTAGACAGCATCTTAAAAAGCAGAGACATCACCTTGCCAACAAAGGTCCATATAGTTAAAGCTATGGTTTTCCCAGTAGTAATGTATGGAAGTGAGAGCTGGATCATAAAGAAGGCTGATCGCCGAAGAATTGATGCTTTTGAATTATGGTGCTGGAGGAGACTCTTGAGAGTCCCATGGACTGCAAGAAGATCTTATCCATTCTGAAGGAAATCAGCCCTGAGTGCTCACTGGAAGGACAGATCGTGAAGCTGAGGCTCCAATACTTTGGCCACCTCATGAGAAGAGAAGACTCCCTGGAAAAGACCCTGATGTTGGGAAAGATGAAGGGCACAAGGAGAAGGGGACAACAGAGGATGAGATGGTTGGATGGTGTTCTCAAAGCTATCAGCATGAGTTTGAGCAAACTGCAGGAGGCAGCGGAAGACAGGAGTGCCTGGCGTGCTCTGGTCCATGGGGTCACGAAGAGTCGGACACGACTAAACGACTAAACAACAACAACAACAACAACAAACTTCACCATGTCAATTGATGTCACTGGGCCGTTCATAGCTACAGACTTAAAAATGAAAGTTGACAGTCTAGGGCTTCTGTTGGCTGTGAGACCCATTTCTACCCCCTGTACTCAACTCTTGGTGGCTCTGCCTATAGTTATGAGCATTGCAGAGCCCCCAAAGAGCATCAGACTTTCTTGGAACACAGTTTGAAAACCACTGCCCTGAATCTCTTTGGGTCATGCTTTATTTTTGTGAAATATTCTGTGAAATGATGTTCTCATTTCTTAATTAGTCATGGCAGATTGCTTTCCCCCTAATTTTGATTGATAATATTGCCAGTTCTAAGGCATTTTTTCCTGGTTGCCTGTTCAGATTCTGCCAAGTATTAAAAAACCAGCAGCTATTTAACGATCCAGTGTTGATATTCAAGAAGACGAAGCTTCATTATTAGCCTTGCAAACAGATTTGTGCCAGAGTCGGTATCACTGAAGCTCTCTGTTTTTGTGTGTTTTTTTTGTTACTTCTTGTTTATGCAGAGTTGCCAATACATATCTTATGAGCAATTTACTGCTGAAACTGGAAATGTTGAGAAGCATAACTTCACTTTTTTAAAATGATACTTTGAGTGAACCCATATTTACATATATCAATCCAGTCTTTGCAGATCTGTTATCCAGCTAGAGAATTGATTCCTTCAACCGATTAAAGGTGGATTAAAAGATTCCCTCCCCATAATACCTTTTCACAGCTACATCTTGTTGCATAATGCTGCTCTGCCTATGTGTACCAAGTATTTGGTGTTAAAGTCAAAAGTTTAATGTGCATAAAATGTTTGTCTGCATTGAAGTTGAAACTTGTGTAAAGGTTTGTGTTTGAAAAGCAGAGAAGTTTGCATTTAGCAAGAGGTTCCACCTCTGGATCAATGAGAGAAGTTCCTAGACAGTGTCAAAGGACTTAAAGGACTGAACTGCATAGCCTGGTAGTTGAATGCAGTGTGTTACTTTGTATTTGCACTCAGTAACATTTATATGTAACTAGTTTTAAGATTGTATTGCAGTACAGTGGCACCTTGGTTCTCAAACATAATCCGTTCCGGAAGTCCATTCCAAAACCAAAGCGTTCCAAAACCAAGGCGCATTTTCCCACAGAAAGTAATGCAAAATGATTAATCCATTTTAAAAACAACCCCTAAAACAGCAATTTAACATGAATTTTACTATCAAACGAGACCACTGATCCATAAAATGAAAGCAGTAAACTGCAGTCACACAATCAATCAATCACTCGGTAGCTGAGCTGAGTTCCACACAGCCACAAAAACAAAACAAAAAAGCCACAAAAATGCAAAATAAATAGCAAAAACAGACAGACCTCAGCGTAACACTCAAAATGGAAGTGTGGCACTCAAATCGGAAGTGTAACACTCAAAACGGAGCATGTCCATTTTGTTCCGAAAAATGGTCGCAAACCAGAGCACTTACTTCTGGGTTTGCAGTGTTTGGGTTCCAAGTTGTCTGAGTACCAAGGCATTTGAGAACCAAGGTACCACTGTAAAGTTTAAAAACTCATTATTATAGTGGAAAGCTGATTAATTTCTGCACAAGGTCCAGATCAGGGATTCCACTGAACAACTCTAACTATAGAAAACCAGGCAGTCCCACCTCTCAGTTTCAAAAGTATTACCCAGAAGAAAAATGTTTCATCACATATTTTCTTCTATGACTTTGGTTTTCTGCAGTATAACTCCAAAAGGTAAAGGTTGCCTTTCATAATAGCGAAAGTGTCTGGATGATTTGCAAGAGCAAAGCTACACTCATAAACTGTAAACTCCAGTACTTTAAAGCGTGCCCTAAAACTAGCAGGTAAAAAAATTAATCAAGAAGATCATACTATTCCTGTCAAGCCAGAGGCAAAAAACAGTAACAACTAAAACGAAAAAATGCAATGGGCCAAAGATGTGGTCGAGCTTGTATTTTACTTCTACATCAGGTTGGTAGCATTTTAAACACTGTGAAGGGAAAGGAAGAAACACTGTCAAGGCAAATGTTTTTAGGCAGTCACTAGGTAGCCTACAATATTTTTGATGGAGAGGATCCAAACTCCCATTTTCACAGCCTAGTTCAGTGTTTGTCAAATTTTGTTATAGGGACCCTTGAGTTTCTCAGAAACTGATCAGTGGCTTGGGCATTTTATATTGTATGAATAACTCATCATTTGAGGGGCTTGTCTCTCCTTGTTTATTACCTATAAAACACAGATCTTCAAGGTGAAATGATGGTACAGTCCATAAAGTCATTCTGGGATGGGAATGATTGCCTTGTATCTTCTGATCCCTTTTGGACTACTTTGCTTACCAGTGTGGTGTAGTGGTTAAGAGCGGTAGTCTCATAATCTGGTGAACTGGGTTTGCGTCTCTGCTCCTCCACATGCAGCTGCTGGGTGACCTTGGGCTAGTCACACTTCTCTGAAGTCTCTCAGCCCCACTCACCTCACAGAGTGTTTGTTGTGGGGGAGGAAGGGAAAGGAGAATGTTAACCACTTTGAGACTCCTTAGGGTAGTGATAAAGCGGGATATCAAATCCAAACTCCTCCGCCTCCTCCTCCTCCTCCTCCTCCTCCTCCTCCTCCTCCTCCTCCTCCTCCTCCTCCTCCTTTTCTTCTTCTTCTTCTTCTTCTTCTTCTTCTTCTTCTTCTTCTTCTTCTTCTTCTTCTTACGTTTCTGTACTTTGCTCATTTTGTTCGAATGTCATGAGGCATTCCAAGACGCCATTAACTTCTGATGTAAAATAAAAATAAAAAGAAAGGCTTTGCTGCCAAGTTTGTTGTGTGTGTGTGTGTGTGTGTGTGTGTGTGTGTGTGTGTGTGTATTTTAAGGCAAGCAAATTTGAGGCTTGTCTATATATATTGTACTGTGTTTCGCCAATAACTGGAATCTTTATTCATAGAGGTCTAGCCTTGGATGTAGAGTATTTCTACAGCGTTTTCGCTTCCATGCTAAGTGATAAGTCAAAATTACAAAAGTCCGTCTGTGGAATTCTGCTTTCTCTGTGCCTGCCAGCGTGCTTGCTCAACCTAGTCAGAATGTTTGTGAGACATCAAGCTTCTTACACCAAACTACAACTTAAACAACTTAGGGTGTGTCTTGCCAGATGCAAGGTGGTTCTTTAAAAAGGGGATTCAGAAGCAATACAAAGCACAAGTCAGTGAGAAGATTAAATATTTTATTCTAAATAGCAAGCAATATATACATACAGTGGTACCTCGGGTTAAGAACTTAATTTGTTCTGGAGGTCCGTTCTTAACCTGAAACTGTTCTTAACCTGAGGTACCACTTTAGCTAATGAGGCCTCCCAACGCCACCGCACAATTTCTGTTCTCATCCTGAAGCAAAGTTCTTAACCTGAGGTACTATCTCTGGGTTAGCGGCGTCTGTAACCTGAAGCGTCTGTAACCTGAGGCGTCTGTAACCTGAGGTACCACTGTACCAAGCATGCACTTCAATCTGCCACTTGGAAGTGTTAGTTTCTGTTTCTGCCACTGTGCAGTGCTTTGAGTCACAAGACTCTGTTTACATTCCAGAGACATTCCAGGCTGTTGGAAGTCTCACGGAAGACGGGAGATGGATGTGATATTAGTGGTTTCCTGTTCCTTTGTTTTCCAGTTGCTCTCTGCTTTCACAGAGAGAGCATGTTTATTTCTTTTCTGTCTGCATAGTTAGGAATAAATCTCTTTGCAATGTAGCTCAGATTTTCTCGGCTCCTTCCCTGCGTGCTGGATACTCTGCATAATGGGGGAACGTGCTTGGAGTCTCATCAAAGGCTCAGGTCATTAATCACGTCGGAGGACTCGACTGGAAGAGTTGCTCGGTCGAACGCAAGTCCGACAGGAAGCCCTCAAGAAGCGGTGAAGTGACTCCCCCAGGTAGCCTCAGGTTGCATGGCCGTGCAGTCAGATAAGTCCATGCACGAGCTTACCCAGAACTCTGCCCAAAACCATCCAATTTATAGATACAGTGGTGCCTCGCAAGACGAAATTAATCCGTTCCGTGAGGCTCTTCGTATAGCGGTTTTTTCGTCTTGACAGCTTAGCTGATTAGCGCTATTAGCGGTTTAGCGGCTTTTAGCGGATCAGCTGATAAGCGGCTTAGGGCTTAGGAAAAGGGGGAAAAAAGGGAAAAAACCCCGCAGGAACTCGCAAGACATTTTCGTCTTGCGAAGCAAGCCTATAGGGAAATTCGTTTTGCGAAGCGCCTCCAAAACGGAAAACCCTTTCATCTAGCGGCTTTTCCGTCTTGCGAGGCGTTTGTCTTGCGGGGCACCACTGTAGCTACATAACTAGCTTGTGTGGCCTGGCTATGTGCAGATCAGTCATTAGCCACCCCCTCCCAATGCTTCACTTTCTCCAAACAATGTCCACCATCAAAAAAGGCCCTCATCACTATCTCTTCCTCCTAACTGATTAGGACATTATAGGCTGTTGTCGTGCCATCAAAGAACTTAATAGAAAAGGGGGGGGGGACTGCGTCAGGAAGAGGGCAACTGAGACAGATCACTAACTCCTCGAAATACAATTTATCTTCTGGATAGATTGCCCATATATGGTGGAAATCTATAAACTGGATGATAAAACTATTACATTAGCCACTGAAAGTTTGAGCAAAATTGGTCAGTTCTCCAGTACCTTGTTTTGGGATATTTAAAGCATTCATATTGTGATGTGCTTACCTTCCAAACTCCAAAACACCCCATTTGGGAGAGTGTTTTGCTAGCTGCTGGAGATCCAGTTAATGGCTCACCTGCCTCTCCGTCAAGTGGGAAGAAGTTCTGCACTGGTGGAAGTCCATATCAACCATCAGAGTTGGGTGGAGAGACATCTTGGCCCAATCTATCCCTGCCAGTCCAGCATAGGGCTTTCGGAATTCCGAAAGCCCATCATTTCTCAAAATTTAATTTCCCAATTCGTTATTCTTGGGGCTTCTTACTAGGCTGTACCCGTCCTGATTTCTTTTAGCTGTGCATAGTTGAGTCTGTCCTGGCCATTCCATTTCTTTTCCTCCCCTTTTGCCCCTCCTTACTTTCCCACTCGCTGTGGGTTAAAGCACGGAGCCTAGAACTTGCCGATCAGAAGGTCGGTGGTTCGAATCCCCACGACGGGGTGAGCTCCTGTTGCTCGGTCCCTGCTCCTGCTAACCTATCAGTTCGAAAGCACGTCAAAGTGCAAGTAGATAAATAGGTACCACTCTGGCGGGAAGGTAAACGGCATTTCCGTGCACTCTCTGGTTCGCCAGAAGTGGCTTAGTCATGCTGGCCACATGACCCGGAAGCTGTACGTCGGCTCCCTCGGCCGATAAAGCGAGATGAGCGCCGCAACCCCAGAGTCGGCCTCGACTGGTCCCAATGGTCAGGGGTCCCCTTTACCTTTACCTCTCCACTGCCTACAAAACAATCCTTATATTTGCTCTTACTCCAGGCACTGACTGCACATAGCTGCTGATGCCACACACTGAAATAATGCAAAAGGAGAGAAACTATTATAGTTTTCTTAATAGCTCAATATGTTTTGGAACTGAGGTTCCTACTTCAGGAGCAAGCTTCAACTTCATTGTGCCAGATGATCAGCAGCATTTGTGCAAGCTGCTTCAGATATTCTGTAGAATTTTTTAAGTCTGGGATTACTCTTGAAGAAGGAACCTCAGTTCTGAAATGATATGAGCCATAATAAACCTTAATAGTTGGCACTTTTGAGAACCAGTTTCTCCTCTTTGCTTTATTTCTTGTTTCTGTGTCTCTCCCTTTTAGTAATGCCACATTAGAGATGGATGAATATGTCAACTTCCATTTCTCATATTTCCAGTCATCAGTTCACCACATTTCTGCATCAATTTGAAAAGAAATCCCTTGTGAAAAATCATTGGCATTGTAGTGTGCATTTCTGCTAATATACACATTTTTGGCCAGCATTTTTGTGTAATGCAATACATGTTTTTTTTTTGCATGCTATTTTCATGAATATATGCATGCAAGCATGCATTACATTACACAAAAATGCTGGCAAAAATGTTTCAGGAACTGCAAATTGGGGAGGTTCACATTGAAAGCTGAACTGAATTTCTCCTCCACTCCCTGCCACACACCAAAGGGGTGTGCCTAATTGTACAACTCTGCAGAGAATTTTTCTGCAGCAAACTCTATGTACAGCAGCTATCTGCATGCTGCTGTAAGGAGCGGAAAAGTACGACATGCCACTTCTGTCACCGCAATGCATACTGCTAGCACATTCAACAGTTACTGTGCCAGACATAGCTGCGTAATGTGCCTCTTATGTTTTTGTAGGCCTTTTGTCTTTTCAGTTTCATCTAATCTTGTATCTCCCCTCCCCCCCCCTTTCTTACTGTGTCCAAGCATATGCCAAATAGACTGGAAACAACCTTATGTTTCCCTACAGGCTTGGTTCCTTCACCACCTTTATAAAGGTGAAGAACTCCTCAAGTGGTTAAAATATGCTATTTAGACTCCGCATATGCATGGCTCATTATGTCTCTCTTGACGATTTTTGTCAGCAAGCCGTTTCTGTCAATAATTTTCCGCTTCGCTGCGCTGTTCATTAAAATTCCATTATAGGGCATTTGAGGTTTGACAGATCTGGGAGCTGTCATCTAGTCAACTAGACATCACCAGTTTCCTTTCAAATCCAATATTGTCATCTTGATGGTGCTGAGTAATTTCCGTTCTTCTCTTGCTCTATAGCTTGTCCAGGGCAAAGAGCATTGCTCTTTCCTGTAAGCACGGTTGCTATTCAACGGTACCCGATAACGGCACTGAGGGCAGCAATTGGGTGCTATTCTGAACTGTTCTGCCAATGGGGCTGCAAAGGGGCCAGAAAACTGGGCTCCCAGGTTTCTGGTTTTTCATTTTGAGCTAGCTGCAAGATGAGCAAAGGGCAAATAATAATAATAATAATAATAATAATAATAATAATAATAATAATAATAATATATTTATACCCCACCCATCTGGCTGGGCCTCCCCAGCCACTCTGGGCAGCCTCCAACTGAATATTAAAATACAACAATCTATTAAACATTAAAAGCTTCCCTAAACAGGCATCAGATGTCTTGTAAAAGTCTGGTAGTTGTTTTCCTCATTGACATCTTGTGGGAGGGCATTCCACAGGGCAGGTGCCACCACCGAGAAGGCCCTCTGCCTGGTTCCCTGTAACTTCACTTCTCGCAGCAAGGGAACTGCCAGAAGGCCCTTGGAGCTGGACCTCATTGTCCAGGCAGAATGGTTGGGGTGGAGACGGCCCTTCAGGTATACTGGACCAAGGCCGTTTTAAAATGTTTTTAAAGCTGCACACCTTTGGTAAATAGACAGGACTTACGTTGGGCTCCCTTCCTAGACCTTTCCTCATTCACCTCCAAAGCCAGACAAAACTGTTAGTTCCACCCCAGGCTCAGAACGTGTGATCACAAGAACAGGCAACTCTATTTGCCAAGCTTCCGATTAAATGCCCCCAAAATTAATGGTGGAAGTAGCTGGAATCACAGAGAGCTTAGAACCTTAGCTAGCAAGTGGCTTTACTGGAGAGCTGTGATGCTAAAGTGTTCTATGATAGCATACTGCCAGGCCACCAGATCCATGCAGATTGTTAGTGAGGGTTGCGCTTAAACCACAGGTAAGCAATCCCGAATCACAACTTTCTGAAACCAAAGCCTGGTGGAATCTACACACATATTAAAAACGCTGTGAAAATGCTTTCAAAAAAAGTTTTGAAAAACACATTGGATTTTGCATAGCTCGCTATCGCCATCTAGTGTCACATTTGTGTATCGCCCTTGATAACACATTTAACACATTTTATTTTCAGCTGTGTAGCTGAGTCCCCTGTATCATCTTTGTTTATCTCAGGGAGATGGTTATCTTCAAAACTGTATAGATAAAAAAGTGCACTACGGCTGGTAGAACATACTGTATCGAACGAAGCATCACCCGCAGGTCTGGCAATGTAATTCACATCAGTGAGCGCAAATTGCCACAGGATGCCATATTTAGTACTTGCGGAAAACAACAACTTGCCTAAGCACATGTCTGAGGAACCAGGAAACTGCAATCTTGATGGAGCGGGGCGAAATGGAACTAGTTTCAAAGCATTTCAGTTCAGATAATCTCAGCATCTCTGTATTATGAATTATTGTAGAAGGGATAACAACTAATCTCTTTATAGATGTGATACCTTAACCCCACATGGCCTTGACAATACCAGGCATCACTCGGTACTTCAAGTGCAATGTTTCTGAGTATTCCATCTTCTGTATACTATAACTGATACATTGGCTACAAGTACCCTTTGGTTCACAGCAGAGCAACTGAAGGAGGCAGAAGCCAAAATATTTTGCTTTAAGACTTTAATATCTCTGCTCTGACAGTCGCTGTAAAAAATATACAATCTTCGTGATTAACTGCATCCTCTAGGGATGCAAACTTGTCTGAAGTGCTGTTCGATGCTTGAAAAAGTGTGTGGGGTGGAGTGGGGGTTTGGCTGTATCTTTTAATTAGCACACAGTGTTGAAATATATTTCACATCATTTTTAATTTGTATGCCATCTTTCCACCTTCCTGCACTCAAGGCAATTTACGGCCTGCATGAATTGCAAAGTAAATGAAAACCAGTCATCCTAGAACAATTCAAAACGGATCTAAAAATAAACAATTAAGGCAATTCAAGAATCTGTCCACATATCATATTTACCAGAGAAAAACAAAATATCAGCAAATGACAATAGAAGGAAATCCACCCCCCCCAATCAATTACAATAGATGATTAAAATGTAAGCAACCAAGACAATATAAGCAAAAATACATGAAATGCAACTAACTATGGGGAAAGATCTATTTTGCAGCTAGGTCATCTTATGTGTGTTGTATGTTGGAGAAGAGAAAGTATGAGCTGAGAGCTCTTGTATGGCAAGCAAGAAGTGAGGTGGTTCTTGCCATGATGAGATAGCACCACCTAGCAGCCCAAGATTTTACTTTCTTGGGCTCCATGATCACTGCAGATGGTGACAGCAGCCACGAAATTAAAAGACACCTGCTTCTTGGGAGAAAAGCAATGACAAACCTAGACAGCATCTTAAAAAGCAGAGACATCAACTTGCCAACAAAGGCCTGTATAGTAAAAGCTATGGTTTTCCCAGTAGTGATGTATGGAAGTGAGAGCTGGACCATAAAGAAGGCTGATCGCCGAAGAATTGATGCTTTTGAATTATGGTGCTGGAGGAGACTCTTGAGAGTCCCATGGACTGCAAGAAGATCAAACCTCTCCATTCTTAAGGAAATCAGCCCTGAGTGCTCACTGGAAGGACAGATCGTGAAGCTGAGGCTCCAATACTTTGCCCACCTCATGAGAAGAGAAGACTCCCTGGAAAAGACCCTGATGTTGGGAAAGATGGAGGGCACAAGGAGAAGGGGACAACAGAGGACGAGATGGTTGGATGGTGTTCTCAAAGCTACCAGCAGGAGTTTGACCAAACTGCGGGAGGCAGTGGAAGACAGGAGTGCCTGGCATGCTCTGGTCCATGGGGTCACAAAGAGTCAGACACGACTAAACAACTAAACAACAACAACAAGCAGCCCCAGACAAGAACCAGGTCAGAGACAAGAGTCAAGGATTCACGGTGCATGCACTGCTCCTGTAAGGAAGCTAGCATGCCCACCTTGGGCTGATAAGGTAATTGGCTCTCGTCCACTGATTGTTGTTAGCTATTCTGCAGGAGCTTCTGCCTTCCCCTCACTGGTGGTCCTCCTACTACACACAAAGAGGACTCAGCTACATTAGTAAAGAAACAGCAATTTGAATGCACTATAAACATGCAACACCAGATGGCGGCAGAGAGCAGGGAATTTTAAAACACAATTTTCCATAGAGATTTTTTTCTTTCGTTAACATGATCTAATTTCTGACTTAATTATAGCACTATTCCTGCATTTAGATCCACCCTGAGACACTGCTATCACTGCTAATTCAACTAAGAAAATGCTTTGGATGACCAGTTGCAGCAGGTCAGTAATTTAAGTGTTGATGAAGTGCGATGATTTCCCATGATGGCAGTCTGTGAACCATGGCAAGCAATCCAGAAATGGAACTAATGATACATTTTAGGAAAATGTAATAGAAACTGCCAAGGATTACACCCAGAAGCTTGCTTTTTAAAAGATGCTATACAATGTAGCAAAACACTGCTTTTTTTTGAAGAATTCATGAAAGACTAAAACAATACCTGTTCAAGATTATCTAGCAGGCAGTGCAATTATTTCTAAATTAAACGGAACCAATAACTCTGATCTTGCACTTATAGATTGATTTGCAATTGAAGCATGCAAAGTTAATCATAGAACTGTGCTGAAATTTTCAAGAACTTCTTTAAAAGCCATTGGATGGACAGACAGGTGAAATAGACACCATTGCACAGACGGACCTTATGGATGTAGTGACTAGAGAATGATCTGATCCACTGGGTCTTCTGCTTTGTTCGTTTGTTGAACTTTATGAGTTACTTCTGTTGAAATTTGATACAATGAATAGCATACCTTATTTATCTAAGAACACAGCCGGTTACGTCTCCTGTGTTTATTGAGCTTAGTTCCCTTCATACAATGGGACTTCCCCTTCTTGCCCTATACTTATCTCTTCCCAAAATCCGCTCAAGTAGTAACTAAAGTAAATTAGAAATGGCTGTATGGGAGGAGCGGAATCACTTTTGGGTGTGGCCAGCGGGGAAAGGAAGCTAAGGGGTACCTGAGTTGTTTCGGTTTTGTATAGCTTTGTATAAGCACACTGTTAAGCAAAGCTCATTCCTTCTAATCTAGTCTCTGTGGGTCATTTGAAACCTTGCAAATGATACAGCTCAAGAGGTTCCCCCAATGCTCTGGAGCAGATTTTGAGGATGAACTTGGATGAGGCTGAGGGAGGGTGGGAGTTGCGGGGACAGTGATCTGACACTGAACAACGGTATCAGATACAACTCCTTGTATTTATGATGGTGCTGGGAGTTTTGTGATCTCATGGACAACCTCTGGCTCACTTGCTGTCGGGAGTCCAGGCCCCCAGCTTGATAACGCAGTAAGCGTAGGTAATTAAAAAGGAGGATTTATTGCAAAAACAAACAGATAGCTCTGGACAGCTCTAATGCAGCCGCTAGCATTATTACTCAAGATGACCCTTCTGAAGACTGCTTCCTGTGTCAACAGAATATATGGAACTTCCACACCTTACATCTTTTGTTTTGCTTCCTGTCTAGAAGCCCTCCTATTTGCCGACCCTTAGGACTGATTGGATCATCTCCAACCCCTTCTGTTTCCAATAAACTCTCTGTGTGTCTGTTCATGCCTATTTGAGCATCTGGAGAGCTTAGGTTGTGTTCCAGCCACTGCCTCCTCAGCCGGCCGGTCAAGGTCAGGAAGAGCCAAAGGTTGCAGCTGGTGGCTCTCCCCTGTCTGACTAACATCAAAGCAGCCTCCCTGTTCTTGGCTGCTTTTTGCAGTTGGCTGCAAACCTTCGCTCGGAGCTGGCTCATTCCTGACACTTGCTTATTAAAGTGGCTCTTGTGAATGATCCCAAAATATGCACAGTGTAACCTTAGACCTAGGGGATGCTGATGGTGCTGTGGGTTAAACTGCAGAGCCTATGACTTGCTGATCAGAAGGTTGGCGGTTCAAATCCCCGCGACGGGGTGAGCTCCTGTTGCTCAGTCCCTGCTCCTGCCAACCTAGCAGTTCAAAAGCACGTCAAAATGAAAGCAGATAAATAGGTACCGCTCCTGCGGGAAGGTAAACGGCATTTCCGTGCGCTGCTCTGGTTCGCCACATGACCCGGAAGCAGTTTAGTCATGCCGGCCACATGACCCGGAAGCTGTACGCCGGCTCCCTCGGCTAATAAAGTGAGATGAGCGCCACAACCCCAGAGTCGGCCACGACTGGACCTAATGGTCAGGAGTCCCTTTACCTTTACCTTAGACCTATAAACTCACCTCACCTCCGACTGCAACTGTTCCTTGGTGCCTCATCATCATCATCATCATCATCATCATCATCATCATCATTTTATTATTTATATCCCACCCATCTGGCTGGGTTTCCCCAGCCACTCTAGAAAATTATGCTTGATTTTTCCAGTTCACAGAAGAAAAGCTGAACTCTCACTTGAGCTCCCATTTGAGCGGCGTTCAGACACAACTAGAACACTCCCTTGCAGAAAATTGTGGAAATGCAATGGTGTGAACTGATTTTCAGAAATTGGTATATTCTACGCAGTACTAATGGGCTGTCTAGCCCATTTGAAACTACCTGTGTACATGGAAAATCAGTGATGAATTTGAAATAGTACCCTAGCATTATGATAAGCTTCTTTGGGCTTTTTGTGCAACGTTACCAAGATGAATTTAATTTGGGGCAGAAATGTCCTCCTTGTTAGAGACACACTGTAATAATAGCACCAACATAAATGACAGAATGAACTGTGATACCTGAGCGTATTGTTTCGCTTCTAGTTAGTGTGAGATTTTATAAAGCTTCATGTCTTTCCACTTTAAAAAATTTAGGCAACGCTTCTCAAAATGACAAACTACATCAGCAATCCTGTTTTCTTCAGTAGGCTATATTTATTTTATTTCAGCACAGTGACAAAAGAACTGTCAAGTGAGAAGAAGCTTCCTTTGGATAGTTTTCCAGAGCATAAACTGCTTCAGGTTTCTTTGTTGAAAGAGGAGTATGCTGAAGAACGGGAGCTGTCATTATTCTGCATTGACAAATTTAGGTAGCTTGCTGTTTTAATCAGGACTGGCATTTGAAAAAGAGTTGTGCCTATTAAAATGGATCAATTCACTTTTATGAATTACTAATGAGGGAAACTCATTTTTTATTGTAAACTCCACATTAATGATACATTTAGAATGAGATCACTGCTTTCTTAAGGAAGTTTTAAACAGGTTTACATTGTGGATGGCAAATACAGGATGAAAGAGTGCAAACAGTACGTGAGGAAATTGATATGGCAAGGCCTGCCTTATTTTATTATTTATGGGACTTATTCATCATGTTATACCAAAGTTTCAAGGTGATTTAACAATGACAGACAATGCAATAAATTACATATAAAAAAAAAACACAAGTGGTCACATAGTAATCAAACTCACTTCTCCCCAATAGCATTATGCATGCATGCATGCATGTTGTTGTTGTTGTTGTTGTTGTTGTTGTTGTTGTTGTTGTTGTTGTTGTTGTTGTTATTATTATTATTATTATTATTTATTACTTTTACATAAAGGTTATACACCACAAAAATAACATTTCCACACATATTTTTTTTTTAAAAAGGGTTCTTTTGAACCTTGAGGCCTTCTTCCTTCCCTCCATGGGTTCCAATTCTAAATTTTATTCCTGCATCTTTTACTGTAATTTATCTGTTATATAATCATAGTATCCAAAATCCATATTACATTTCAAGTGTCATTGTATTCCTGCCAATGATTTCAACTGTTTACAGTGATCTCTGAAGTATGTTGGAAAGTTATTCCAGTCTTTTTAAAAATACTTGGTCTTCCTGGTTTCTGATCTTTCCCATCAGTCTTGCCATTTCTGCATACAGTGGTACCTCGGGTTAAGTACTTAATTCATTCCGGAGGTCCGTTCTTAACCTGAAACTGTTCTCAACCTGAAGCACCACTTTAGCTAATGGGGCCTCCCGCTGCCGCCATGCCGCCAGAGCACGATTTCTGTTCTCATCCTGAAGCAAAGTTCTTAATCCGAGGTACTATTTCTGGGTTAGTGGAGTCTGTAACCTGAAGCGTATGTAACCTGAAGCATATGTAACCCGAGGTACCACGGTACCTTCTCTGCCACTCTTCTCTGGTCAGTAATTATGCATGCATGTCTATGAATTCTGTAGATTCTGCTTTAAACCTGACCCCAAGTATTTTACTTTGGATATGAGTTTGTGTGTCAATGCAACACAGGATCCCTATAGCGTAGGTTGGAATCTTCAAGATTCAATGATGGTTGTTTGGCATCAGATCCTTCATCATGCATAAGGAACAGTAAGTGGTTGGCAGCATGTCATCAAGTATCTTGATGGCCATGAATGGCCACGACAGCCTCACCAAAGCAACCATCGTATACATCATATGCCCAAGTGGCCACAAATTTGGTATTTTCTTGGCAGTTCGAAAGCACATCAAAGTGCAAGTAGATAAATAGGTACCGCTCTGGCGGGAACGTAAACAGTGTTTCCGTGCACTGCTCTGGTTCACCAGAAGCAGCTTAGTCATGCTGGCCACATGACCTGGAAGCTATACGCCGGCTCCCTCAGACAATAAAGCGAGATGAGCGCCACAACCCCAGAGTCGGTCACGACTGGACCTAATGGTCTGGGGTCCCTTTACCTTTACCTTTACCTTTACATTATATGGGGAGAGGCAGTCCCCATTATCTCTCATATGGGCGAATTGTTGCCATTCATCTCTATGCAGAAAGGTAAAGGCTTGCACTAGGGCGATGTCCTTCAAATTTATTCCCCAAAAGAGTACAGCTCCCATCAAGCCCATCGAAATCAGCCAATGGCCAGAGATTATAGGAACTGGACATTTAAGGCTGAAGAACACTGCACTGTGAGACTTTGTTTAGTTAAGGACAAATCCTGCCTTGATACTGAGTAGCCTGGTGCTCCCTGACAAAGAACTTACAGAGAAACACACTGCATCCTTTTGGGGTTACACAAACCCTCCATTTACACATACGCCACTCTTTAATAATGACGGGAATTTTCTTATTACTATAACAGACAAGGTCATCACCCAAGAACATCTCAATCAATGGCCACAAAACTGCCTTTCCTCCTATTTATACATATTAAAAAAACCAGAGGCACAAATAACTCCTGCACTTCCCATGGGGCTGCAGCGAGCTCGGAGGTGGTTTGCAGAAATCCGTTCGAAAAATTGCTGGATGCTGATCAAAACACAGCTGGCTTCTGTGATTCCTTTCTGCAAACTGAAGGCAAATATCCAAGGTGTCACTGTGGCAACTGACACCTTCCAGATGGTGCAGATGCCTGTGGATTGGCAGGGTGCTGTTTAAGCACATTTACGCGCGGAACAGCAAGTGAAGAACAAGCGAGTTTTCTGCCACCATGGGATTTTGCTCCCAGCTTGAGGCTCTGTCTCTTGTTTCAGACAACATGGAGCAGATGTGGAAACTTCTGCTTTCCATGAAAGGCTCAGCCAATTGCAGAAGTTCTAACACCTAAGGCATGGGAAAGGATCCTGGGTTGCTAGGTAGCACAAATGGGGAAGAATCTATTGTCCCATATAGGTCAAGGTCAAGGTCAAGGTCAAGGGCGCCTGGATGGTTAAGTCCAGTCAAAGGGGACTATGAGGTTGTGGCGCTCATCTCGCTTTCAAGCCAAGGGAGCCGGCATTTGACCACAGAGAGCTTTCTGAGTCATGTGGCCAGCATGACTAAACCACTTCTGGCACAGCAGGAGACTGTGATGGAAACCAGAGTGCACAGAAACACTGTTTACTTTCCCACCGCAGGGGTACCTATTTATCCACTTGCACTGGTGTGCTTTTGAACTGCTAGGTTGGCAGGAGCTGGGACAGAGCAACGGGATCTCACCCCATCGCAGGGGTGCAAAACACCGACCTTCCTAATCAGCAAGCCCAAGAGGCTCGGTGGTTTAGAGTACAGCGTCACCCATATCCCTTTTGTCCCACACGGTCTCCATGGAAACATTGAAGAGCATCATTTGAAAAACACACATGCCACCACCAGCAGCAATAGCTAAGGCCTAAGGACACAGTCCATCATGGTCCCACCAGAGACTTGATCAGTCACCACTGCCTTTTAAAATAATATTATTATATATCAATTTTCACTTATTGCCAGCTGCCTTTAAGGCCTACTGTCAGGCAGCAAGGCAGGATATAAATATTGCGGATGGATAAATCATAAAGAGGTATTTTATCCAAATTACAGATCTGGACAGTTTTACCTTTTGGAAAACACAATTACTTGTTTGGTAAGAGGGAGCTGTAACGTAAAGGTAAAGGACCCCGGATGGTTAAGTCCAGTCAAAGGCAACTGTCAGGGTTTTAGGGAGAGAGGAGACAGAGAGCGAGGGCGAGGAGGAAGAGGACGACAACGAGCCGAGGTTGTCCCAAAGTCCGTCTAGCGAATCAGAGGATTCCCAGAAGGGAGCCCCCCTGGTCAGGCCAAGGGGCAATAGAGAGGGAATCAGTCAGAGAGAGGGGAACGAAGAGGGAATCCCCAGTGGGAGTGGCAAAGCGGGATCAGCTCCCCCGTCGGAACGGAGTAGAGGGGGGGGGAGTTGCCAGTGTGTCAGAAAGAGCAGGACAGGAAGGAGGAAGGGGGAGGAGTTCGGAGCAAGACGTCCTGCCTGAAAGGGAGGAGTGTAGTACCGAGAGCAGCGTAACTGTAGAAAGGAAGGTCAGAGGCAACGTACGTGCGCCAAGTTCAAATATAGAGGCGCGCGGAAATGAGGAGAGCTCTGAGGAGGAGCCTGGTGCCAAAGCACGAAGGAGGGGGGAGCAGGCGGGAGAAGACTCAGCCTCTGGGGAGTCCCGGAAAGAGGGAAGACAGGGGGGCAGGAAGACCCTGCGGAAAAGGAAAGAGAGGAAAAGGTGGAGCAGTACAAGCCTCTTAAATTGGTGCAGGGGAGGGACGGACTCAGAGGGGACTTCTAACATCTAAGGGTAACAGATGCGGAGCCACGGAGTTTGGATGTAATGACGACAATGATCTTCAATAAAACCTTTTGTATATAGCTTGGACTGGACTTTGGTCTCTTGTGAGCTGGGACCCAGGGTGGCTCTGACAGCAACTATGGGGTAGTGGCGCTCATCTCATTTTCAGGCAGAGGAAGCCAGTGTTTTTCCACAGACAGCTTTCCAGGTCATGTGGCTAACATGACTAAACAGCTTCTGCCACAACGGGAAACCATGCCAGAAGCCAGAGCACACAGAAACACTGTTTACTTTCCTGCCGCAGTGGTACCTATTTATCTGCCTACACTGGCATGCTTTCAAACTGCTAGGTTGGCAGGAGCTGGGACAGAGCAACAGGAGCTTACCCCGTCGCAGGGATTCGAACCGCTGACCTTCTGATCAGCAAGCCCAAGAGGCTCAGTGGTTTAGACCAGTGTTTCCCAACCGGTGTTCCGCGGCACACTAGTGTGCCGCAAGACGTTGCCTGGTGTGCCGTGGGAGGGAGGCGGGCGAGTCCGGCGGCGAGAGGCGGGGCGGCGGCGGCGGCGAGCACACGCGGGGCGGCGAGCGAGCTCCCTCCCAAATCCCATCGCCGCTCGCTTCGGCCGGCCGCCCCGTGCCGCCGCCCCAAGCCTCGCGCGCCCAGCGGGAGCTCCTGCCGGGCGCGCAAGCCTTGCAGACACTCGCCCGAAGCACGGGGCACCCTCCGGAGGGCTCCGCGTGCTTCGGGCAACAGGCTGCCGCCCCAAGCCTTGCGCGCCCAGCGGGAGCTCCTGCCGGGCGCGCAAGGCTTGCAAACACTCGCCCGAAGCACGGGGAGCCCTCCGGAGGGCTCCCTGTGCTTCGGGCAACAGGCTGCCGCCCCAAGCCTTGCGCGCCTGGCGGGAGCTCCCGCCGGGCGTGCAAGCCTTGCAGACACTCGCCCGAAGCACGGGGAGCCCTCCGGAGGGCTCCCTGTGCTTCGGGCAACAGGCTGCCGCCCCAAGCCTTGCGCGCTGGGCGGGAGCTCCTGCCGGGCGCGCAAGGCTTGCGGACAGCTTCCTGAAGCCTGGAGAGCAAGAGGGGTCAGTGCGCACCGATGCCTCTTGCTCTCCAGGCTTCAGCGAAAGCCTGCATTCGCCCCATAGGACGCACACACATTTCCCCTTTATTTTTGGAGGGGAAAAAGTGCGTCCTATGGGGCGAAAAATACGGTACTTTCTTTGTGTTTATTTGATGCCTATTAAAGAGAGTTACTTTATATATAGTCAATATAGGCACAGAGTTAATTTTTTAAACATTTTCTAATGGTGGTGTGCCTCGAGATTTTTTTCATGAAACAAGTGTGCCTTTGCCCAAAAAAGGTTGGGAAACACTGGTTTAGACCACAGCGCCACCCACATCCTTGCAAGTGGGAGCTGTGATTGATACTAGAAGCATTTCTCATGGTGATTGGTTTTTTTTTTGGCCTCAGTAAAACCAGAGGTGGCCGAAAATGAAACCATTTGTAATTTGCACCCCTGCTAATACACCACCACATTTGTATGAGTTACGATTGAAGGCAGAAACTTGCTTTTCCTACGAAAGTTACATAGACTGATGTATGTAAAACCAGGAGTCTATGTACCGGTAACTTTCTTAGGAAAAGCAAGAGCCTGCCTTCAATCATAACTCCAGGAATGATCCGGGCTTTGATATTATTGGGGATGATGATGGAAGAGAATTGTTTATTCACAAGTATATGCTGAGTTCTGTCTGAGGGGCATCTCAAAGAGTAGTTTGAGAGATCTGAAACTTCTGCTAGGCAGGACAAGCCAAAATAGAGGCAGCAGAAGCACATTCCTCTGACTAAAGGGAGACGGCTTATTCATTTCCCAGTATCTGAGGATACATGGACTGAACACTGAATCTGTGGAGCCCTTAAGACATTGCACAGCAATTCTGTTGAAACTAACAAGAATGAATGAAATCAGCATGAACAGAATATTAAAAACTCATGAAATCTGCCCCATTAACTTCAAACCTCCTCAAGTTTATTCCAAGCACATTAAAGTCTCTCTAATGCAAAGCGGTAATTAGATTAATATGTTTTTAGGTATGTGTGTTTCTGCTGGGGGGAAAAAAACCCAAACCTCAAGATTTATCATTCAGGTTTGTACATTCTGGACATCAGCAGGCCAAGTATAGCAATATATCCAGGCTGCTTGCAGATTTTAATACAATGCTAATAGCTAATATTAAAAGGTAAAGGTAAAGGTACCCCTGCCCGTACTGGCCAGTCGTGTCCAACTCTGGGGTTGCGTGCTCATCTCGCTTAAGAGGCCAGGAGCCAGCGCTGTCCGAAGACACTTCCGGGTCACGTGGCTAGCGTGACGAAGCTGCTCTGCCAAACCAGCACCAGCACAGCGCACGGAAACGCCGTTTACCTTCCCGCTATAAAGCAGTACCTACTCGCACTTAAGAGTGCTTTCGAACTGCTAGGTGGGCAGGAGCTGGGACCGAACGACGGGAGCTCACCCCGCCGCGGGGATTCGAACCGCCGACCATACGATCAGCAAGTCCTAGGCACTGAGGTTTTACCCACAGCGCCACCCGCGTCCCTTTAATAGCTAATATTACATTGAACCAAAGTTGTCGTTCTTTCTTTGGGTGTGACTCACACTTTTATTTCATCCTGAGGATTTGGTAATTTCACTTATTCCTGCTAGGTGCTATCGTGGCACAGACACGGACCTAGAAAACATATGAGCGTCAGGAAGCCCATCTGCAGACGAGCAAACAAAATACTGCAATACAGAAGCTCCAGCAACCAGCAGGGATTTCTGAACCAGTAGGCTACACCATCCAATTGGTCAGTTGAAGCCCTCGAGAGAATATAGAGTGCTAGACCTCAAGCCAAAGGGCAACCACTTTAAGAAATCTGTTCTTCACTAATGAGGTGAGGTTTGAGGCAGTCTCCAGGCCTCGCGCAATATATATAGGGTTCAGTTCTGATCTGGGGGGGGGGGGCTGTTGGAACAAGCTGCCTTTCCAAGAGCTGTCCATAAATTGCCCATGCCTTGCTGCAGATAGCGATCTTTTGCTAACCATTCATCCCTTTTATAATACAGTATTAATTTATTGGAGGATGGATGGCGGCTAACAGATTGAGGTTGAATCCTGACAAGACAGAAGTACTGTTTTTGGGAAACAGGGGGCGGCCGGGTGTGGGGGATTCCATGGTCCTGAATGGGGTAACTGTGCCCCTGAAGGACCAGGTGCGCAGACTGGGAGTCATTTAGGACTCACAGCTGTCCATGGAGGCGCAGGTTAATTCTGTGTCCAGGGCAGCTGTCTACCAGCTCCACCTGGTACGCAGGCTAAGACCCTACCTGCCCACGGACTGTCTTGCCAGAGTGGTGCATGCTCTAGTTATCTCCCGCTTGGACTACTGCAATGCGCTCTACATGGGGCTATCTTTGAAGGTGACCCAGAAACTGCAATTAATCCAGAATGCGGCAGCTAGACTGGTGACTGGGAGTGGCCGTCGGGACCACATAACACTGGTTCTGAGATATCTGCATTGGCTCCCAATACGTTTCCGAGCACAATTCAAAGTGTTGGTGCTGACCTTTAAAGCCCTAAACAGCCTCGGTCCTGTATACCTGAAGGAGCCTCTCCGCCCCCATTGTTCAGCCCGGACACTGAGATCCAGCGCCGAGGGCCTTCTGGTGGTTCCCTCATTGCGAGGTAGTGAGGTTACAGGGAACCAGACAGAGGGCCTTCTCGGTAGTTGCGCCCACCCTGTGGAATGCCCTCCCAGCAGATGTGAAGGAAATAAGTAACTATCCTATCTTTAAAAGACATCTGAAGGCAGCCCTGTTCAGGGAAGTTTTCAACATTTAACGCTGCATTGTTTTTAATACTTGATTGGGAGCTGCCCAGAGTGGCTGGGGAAACTCAGCCAGATGGGCGGGGTATAAATAATAAATTATTATAATTATTATTCCACAATGAACATCTTATTTCCCTCTTAAGGTGTCCTCTTGAAAACAACAATCCAGACCAGACTTCTTGTTCACTGTGTTCTTCCTCAGAAGTTTTCTTTCTGGTCCAGAGAGGGAGAGCATTCTGTTTCACATGGATAAATCCTTATGCCAATGGAGCCAGTAATTTATTGCTCCACTGAATACAGCCCATAGTCTATCCTGGTTTAAGGCAGTATCTTATGTTCCTGTGTCCTGTGAGATTTTATGTTATTTGCAATTAAATATTGTCTGCTGTTAAACATGAACAGGAGCCAAAGTTCTTAGGTTGATGCTGCAAAGAGAACAATACGGACCCCCCACTCAATTCTTTGAGAAGCAACACATTTGTAATTTTCATCACATTACTTTTAATGAGCCGGGCTAGTTGTGAGCCAGAATCAGATTCGGTTTGTGGCCTACAGACCTGTGGTGACATAAATTATTTCTTATACAATAGGCTCTATTATGAAGCTTAGAAAGTTGTTATTAATGAGAGCTGGCTAAGGGCTAGGATGGCTTTAACCATGCTGCCTGTAGCTGGGATCAGCTGATACTGAAACAGCTCCTGGGGGCTAATTCTAGTGAGCAAATGGAAGAGTCTGGAGATGAGTTGATCACATTTCCTTGGGCTGATGTCCTGAACACCCAGAAGCCACCAGCATATATAGCAAAACAACTTGCCCTTGATGGTTGGGAGTCAAGCAGCTACTCTCTCCGGTAACCTCAATGCCTAAAGATTGCAGATTATTATTATTATTATTAATATATTATTTATACCCCACCCATCTGGCTGGGTTTCCCCAGCCACTCTGGGCGGCTCCCAACAGAATTAATGATGATGATGATGATGATGATGATGATGATGATAATAATAATAATAATAATAATGATAATAATAATGTGATAATAAAACATCAGACATTAAAAGCTTCCCTAAACAGAGCTGCCTTTGGATGTCTTCTAAAAGCTAGATAGTTGTTTATTTCCTTGACATCTGATGGGAGGGCATTCCACAGGGTGGGTGCCACTCCTGAGAAGGCCATATAACCTCATTTCTCTTAGTGAGGGAACAGCCAGAAGGCCCTTGGAGCTGGACCTCAGTGTCCGGGTTGAATGATGGGGGTGGAGACGCTCCTTCAGGTATACTGGGCAGAGGCTGTTTAGGGCTTTAAAGGTCAGCACCAGCACTTTGAATTGTGCTCGGAAACGTACTGGGAGCCAATGAAGGTCTTTCAGGACTGGCATTATATGGTCTCGACGGCCACTCCCAGTCACCAGTCTAGCTGCCGCATTCTGGATTAATTGTAGTTTTGGGGTCATCTTCAAAGGTAGCCCCTTGTAGAGTGCAATGCAGTAGTCCAAGAAGAATTTATCATCTTGATAGGCATATAACTTTTTCCAGCATCTGATGAAAATTTCCTGTTCTGCAAAGGCCCTCATGTGTGCATGCCAAATTAGAGCTAGAATGGAGTGGTGGCAGCAATAATGGCTCAAATTTGGGATTCACTGTGGTCACACCCACACATTGAAATCACACTCAAAGCACATTTAAAGCACATGGAATCTTGGGAACTGTAGTACATTAAGAGTGTTGCAAATTGCACTTTGGTGAGAGGGAACCTACAGTTCCCAGAATTCTTTGGGGGAAATCCATGTGCTTTAAATGCAGGTTGAAAGTATCTGGTGTGGATGTGACCTAAGTGTGTGGACCACTCCAGTTACAAATATCAGTGGAAAGTTCTTTCCCCCTCAAAACAGTCCTTTTTGCTGGGGATAATTAAGTCTGAAATTCCCAGGTGTCAAAAAAAAAAAAAAAGCTATTTATATATGCTACTACTGCAGCCCGTGTTTTGTTAGCCCCAAAATGGAAAACTAGTGAGGTCCCAACCAAAGAAGATTGGCAACTTAAGTTGATAGAATATGCACAATTTGCAGACTTACCATATAGAATAAGAGAACAAGAAGAACATACGTTTAGAGAAGATTGGAAAATGTTTATTGAATATAAGGGAAATAATTGTGTACAGCTGAAAAAGTTGGCAGCATTAAGATAAATTCAACAGTGTAAATAAGTTGTGATGGATGCAATAATGGTATACTGCGTGGTATAGTTTTTGTAAAATATGCAGGGATGTTACATATGTAAAATGAACCATGGAAACAGAAGAGAACTCATTGATATCTTAAGGATGTAAAATGAGTATTTTAAATTGTAAAACAGAAAATTTAATATATATATATATATATATATATATATATATATATATTAACAAATAACAGTCGATATCTGATATGTTAGTCTGGATATTATTCAGGTTTACCACACTAGCAAATCAGATGTGAAAGGGTTTGCCTAGCTCTACCCAGAGATCAGAATAAAACTCATTCAGGTCATTGAGTTGTGAGTCAAGGACCTGCCGCCCGCTTGAGGATAAGAAAGGCACAAGGACACAGTATATTAGGTTAATGGGCTAAAAAAGGCCACAACTTTATTGATAACAGCATGTGAGTGATAATGGCTTAGGCATTGGATAAAATAACAGAGCGTGACTCCACCCCCTCAGGGAGAAGTGAGTCTATCAAGGGTTAACCACCAGTAGGAGGAGTTTGTTGATGCAAATACAACTGGAAGCTCCCCCTGTTGTCACCGGGGGTCGTGCCATGGCCCTAGCCACTAGCAAGGGCGTCGGACAGGACCCACGACCGCCAGATTCCTTTAACGGAATACCCAAAAGTGGAGGGTAGGCGATGGCCACACCCTGCCCTCCAATACACAAACATATTCCAATGCCTAACCGCCAATACCAAAAAGTTGTGATGATTTGCTATGAGGTAGGCGAAAAACCAAGTGGCCGGTGCCATTTTGCCAGTTGGATAAACATTCCTACCAGGCCCCTTGGACAACCAAGGCGACCAACCACAGGTCCATAGCAAGGTCAAAAACATAGAAATGAACTAAAAGGAGGGTGGGTGGGTGATCTTTGTCACAGAACAAACCTCAAATGAAATCCATGTATGGACAAGACCTTAGAAGAGGTCCTTAACAGAAAGTTCTGACCATTGGTTTGAGAGACACAGTTTGGTATGGCTATAACTTACTAAGTACCTCCCATCTATGTATTGGTAGTGAGTGATAAGGATGCTAGAGATGATATGAAGCAATCTGAAATTCTTTCACTATATATGGTTGTGTGTGGGAGGGAAGAGATGCTGAATGGCTACACAAGAGTGATATTTCATAGCTTTGTTTTAGTATAGGGATTGTATATTATTAATGTCGCACAGATACTGGATGGGTGCTGCCAAATCTAATTGCATTATTCGTAGTGGGAAAATAAAGCAGGAAGGATGCTAAAACATAGATAGAGCCTGACGGCTTTTTAGAAATCAGTGCTTGCAGCTCTCTCTGTTCCAAATTCCATGAGAATAGATTCTGGATGGTGTGCAACTCAGGCTTGTTTATAGGCCTTGGGAGACGGTGTGGTTATGATTGCATAATTTCACATATATTGTATAATTTATGCTACGATGAATGGATTCTCTTTAATGTTCCCAAGATGTCTTGGATGATCCAAGGGTTATTTCTGTCCACCGTGAAGATGCAAGGAGACTACTATGGCAGCTCCTCCTGTTTAGAGACGCCAAAGTTGTGGAGAACGCAACCGTTTTCTATTCTGCAGTGCAAAAAGAATAAAGAATCCTGCTATCTCTGAGAAAAGGAACTTCTGAATGTTCCTGAATCTTTCATGATAACACTAGTGTGAAGAAGGATGTTTTTGGTGCTGGAGGTATCTCAACTCCCATTTCTCATGGAAATAAACCTGGAAATAGCACCCACATTTTAATGGCAGCATTCTACTTTTGTTCAGGTCTCTGTCTTTAACGACAATATGTATCCATGGCTGACAGTCTTCTTCTTTGACGATCACTCGCAGCCAAGGAAGAAGAAGAAGAAGAAGAAGAAGAAGAAGAAGAAGAAGGGGAGGAGGAGGAGGAGTTTGGATTTGATATCCTGCCTTTCACTCCCCTTCAGGAGTCTCAAAGCGGCTAACATTCTCCTTTCTCTTCCTCCCCCACAACAAACGCTCTGTGAGGTGAGTGGGGCTGAGAGACTTCAAAGACGTGTGACTAGCCCAAGGTCACCCAGTAGCTGCATGTGGAGGAGCGGAGACGCGAACCCGGTTCCCCAGATTACGAGACTACTGCTCTTAACCACTATACCACACTGGCTCTCTAAGATTGTCTTCCATATACACGGTTATAACAGTGAGTCCGTAAGTGATTGTGGAGGCCAATTCTGGATCCACATGGGCTTCCACAGTGGGGACATAGGTTTCCAGGCGGGAGTTGATCCTGGTGAGGGTTTGCCAAGCATGCCTTCATTTTAGCATGTTTCACCTGTTTGAGTGTCTTCAAAGCCCGTGACACCTTTGGTAAAGGCTGTTCTCCAATTGGACTGCTCGCAGCCCAGTGTTTCCCAGTTGTTGGTGTTTATACTACCTTTTTAAAGATTTGCCTTCAGAGAGTCTTTAAACCTCTTTTGTTGACCACCAACATTACACTTTCCATTTTTAAGCTAGGAAAAGAGTAGTTTCATTGGAAGACGATAATCAGGCATCCACACAACATGACCAGTCCAACAAAGTTGATGTTGAAGAACCATTGCTCTGACACTGGTGATCTTTGCTTCTTCTAGTACACTGGCATTAGTTTGCCTGTCTTCCCAAGTGATGTGTAAAATTTTTCAGAGACACTGTTGATGGAATTTTTCAAGGAGTTGGAGATGGTGTTTATAAGTGATCCATGTTTCACAAGCATACAGTAAGATTGGTAGTACAATAGGTTTGTAAACAAGCATTTTGGTTTTCCTGCAAATTTCCCAGTCCTCAAACACACTGCACTTCAATCGAGAGAAAGCTGCACTCGCAGAGCTCATGCAATGCTGGATTTGGGCATTTATGTCGGCCCTTGTGGAAAGATAACTGCTCAGGTAGGAGAAGTACCATTAGGCAGAGTGAGGTGTCTACCACATGTAAAAGATTTGGGGTCCCAACTTCATCTATTTTTACCCAGGGGACCCTTTCAGATTTATTTTCTTCCTGAGGCACCATCATCTTTTTGGTGGGCAATCTAAAGAAGGCAGAAACAGGCGAAACTGTCAATTTTGGGTACTCTTGGTTTAAACATTTTTCCAACCTTAAATTCGGTTCTCATCACTTCCACATCAGTTTGCACATTTTCTTATTGAAAAAAGTCCTTGTGAAGAATTAACCTAATATACACATGTTAAGAATTAACCTAATATACACATGTACAGTGGTACCTTGGGTTACAGATGCTTCAGGTTATAGACTCCGCTAACCCAGAAATAGTACCTCTGGTTAAGAACTTTGCTTCAGGATGAGAACAGAAATCATGTAGCAGTGGCACAAATTAGCTAAAGTGTTAAGAATAGGTTAAGAACAGTTTCAGGTTAAGAACCTCGTTCAGGACCTCCAGAACGAATTAAGTTCTTAACCCAAGGTACCACTGTATGTGATTCTGCCTAATACGCATATCTTTGCAGAGCATTGCCCCGTGATATAATATACATAGAGGTGAAGTCTTCCCTCTGGTCCACTCCTCAGGTCATGTCCCCAAGCTGGCTAAAGTCACAGAGGAACGCCAGCAGTCAGTATGGCCAGTAGAAGAGGAAGTGGCGTCCTCACTGCATCAAAACCAGATGTGTGCCAGAGCCCACACCAGGCCACAACCACCACCTGCCCAGAGCTGCAAGCAGGAGTGTCAGCTTGGCCCTGACTGTGGGTTCCTGGGGCCATGGGTGCCATGCAGCGTGCATGGCCCTGGCGCTGAAATTTGTCAATGCCCAATCCTGTCGTGGGAAATTTTGTGGGTGCTCAGGTGCCCCAGGGAGCCAGCACCAACGGCTGAAAGCTAAGTGGCCATTCTCACCTTGTTTCATTCCTCTTAAAAGGTAAAGAGACCCCTGACCATTAGGTCAAGTTATGACCGACTCTGGGGTTGTGGCGCTCATCTCGCTTTATTGGCCGAGAGAGCCGGTGTACATCTTCCGGGTCATGTGGCGAACCAGGGCAGTGCACAGAAACGCCGTTTACCTTCCAGCCGGAGTGGTACCTATTTATCTGCTTGCACTTTGAGGTGCTTTCGAACTGCTAGGTTGGCAGGAGCAGGGACCGAGCAACAGGAGCTCACCCTGTCGTGGGGATTTGAACCGCCAACCTTCTGATCGGCAAGTCCTAGGCTCTGTGGTTTAGTAATACAAAATGCTGGAAACAAAAGAAAGAAAGGTAGCGTGGGAACCAACTTTGCCTTGTAACACTACAGAGCAGATTAGACGATATCACAGTCGTGTGCTGATGGGGGAGTGATGCTTTTAAAAGGAAAGTTTGTGGTATAATATATGGCAAACAACAGAGCCCCCGTCCGCCGCCAGCAGAACTGTTTGAATACCTCTGCAATTTAACTATACAAAGTTGATAAGGAAACAGCAGCAACACTGAGGGTTTTTTTTGTTTTGTTTTTGCACTTGCATGTTTTATGTTTGTTTGGAATCTTTTCAGAAATCTCCTTGCCTCTCGAAAGAGCAAAGGAAACCACGTGGCGCTGGCCCCAGGCTGAGACTCTGAACTGCAAAGCATTCGCGGGGGAAGAGCTCAGCCGCTCCAATCTTTGATCTAACTACACACATCTATTGTAGAATGATAAAAAATCATTTCTGTCCTTAGGCAGGAGAACAATGTAGCCTTAGGAAGAGGCTCTGCTTTTTTCTTTCCCTCTTTCCCTGGGAGATGAAGCCTTGCATCTTTCAAGGTGAAAGAAGATTTCCCGTGCTTATCATGCATTATGAAAGCCACTGATGAAATACCCTTTTAAACTGTGTTTGAAATTGGGGTTGGGGGGTGGGGTTTTGACAACGTAGATTGGATTTTTCTTCCTGATGCTATTTTTGTGCTCTGTAACAGCTGAAGCGTTTAACCAGCTGTTATCAATATCCAATCTATAGGGTCTAAGGGATGTATTATTTTTATGCTTACTCACAAATATTTTCCTACCAAATAAAGCTTCCTAGGACAACTCTTTGGAACATTTAAATTACAGGATTATAGTGGATTTTGTTGTCGTTGGCAAATTCCTTATCCCACACAGTTAAACTATTGAATTCAATTCCACAAGTAGTGTTGGGGGAGAAATATGTTTTGATGTGCATTTAAAAGGCAAGTCTACCAAATTTCTGACATGATGTAAGAACCTAAACGCAGCCATCCTTCAAAAGTAACACAAATCCCAATTTTGTGATGCAGTTGTCTGATGAAACCAAGTTTGACAAATTGTATACATCCCATAAAAGCGTGCATAAGAATTATATGCTAGTGAAAATAACATACAAATGTGCATATTTTAGATGAAACTGTTTGCAGAAATGTGCACATTAATCCAAATTACATACAGAAATGTGTTTATTAGGAGAAATTCGCACCAAAGTGCTGAAGAATTTAATTTATATATTTAGCAAGTTGCTTTAAAAATATGACCTGAATTTAAGATGGTATTCAACTCTGAGTAAGATGTATAAGATGAATCAGATAAGTGCTGGAGATGCAAAGAAGTCGAGGGAAAGTTCTTTCACGTGTGGTGGACTTGTAAAAGGGTAAAAGAGTATTGGGAAATAATCCATTATGAATTGAAAAGAAAATGTTTAAAAGTACTTTTCCAAAAAAACCAGAGTCCTTTTTGTTGGGGATAATTCAGACTGAAATTCCCAGGTTTCAAAAAAAGAAAAGAAAGGGTTATTTATGCATGCTACTACTGCGGCCAATGTTTAGTTAGCCCCCAAATGGAAAATGAGTGAGATCCCAACCCAAGAGGAATGGCAACTTAAGCTGACAGAATATGCACAGCTTGCAGACTTAACATATAGAATAAGAGAACAAGAGGAACATACATTTAGAGAAAATTGGAAAATGTTTAGTGAATATATGGGGGGAAATTATGTACCGCTGAAAACATTGGCAGCATTTAGATAAATTCAACAGTGTAAATAAGTTTTGATGGAGGCGATAATGGAATACTGAATGGTATAGTTTTTGTAAAATATGCAGGGATTTATGATATGCAAAATGAACTATGTAAAGAGAAGAAGGGAAGTTATTGATATCTTAAGGATTGTAAAATGAGTATTTGAAATTGTAAAACAGAAAATTTAAGAAATAAGTATATATGACCTGAATTTAGTATTGGTAAAATGAGGAACAGAGAACTGGCATGGTCAGATCCTTCTACCGTACCACAAGAGGTAGTGATGGCCATGGACTTGGATAACTTTCAAAGAAGACTAGAGAAATTATTAGAGGGCTGTCAGTTGCTACTAGTCATGATGACTCTGTTCTGTCTCAATTGTCGGAGGCAGTTTGCCTCTGATTGCCAGTTTCTGGTAACTACAAGTGGGAAAGAGTGTCGTGGCCCTCAGATCTTGCTTTTGGGCTTCCCCCATAAAAATGTTTATCCTTCCACAAATCTTAGGTTTTCCCCCAAGCCTGCTAATATCTCCTTCTTCAGCCTGGGTGGTTCTGTTTGGCTACAGAAGAAATGGGACTTGCACTCTGAACTTTGGAAGTTTGTTTTTATTTATTAGACAATATTGTTCTTCCAAGAACAATTTTTGCATATTTCTCATATCTGGCCTGTTTACACGACCACAATCTACTTAGCTTCATCTGGTGTGTGCCTTTGAACCATTTTCTGGGCCCTCTGTGCAAGAAACCGCCCACTTTTCTGCCTTGAAATTAGAATTAAGTAAGTTGGTCAGCCTAAATTTATCTGCAATGACCGCATAAAACGGGGGCGCCCTTTGCGTGGACGCGCGCAGCCCCTGGATCTGGAGCGGCTCCATCAGCACAGGCTTGGCTTTGCCTTCCCCCAGGTAGGATAGCTGGAGGTCTCCACCTACTTCAGTCAGTTGTCCAATCCCATCTGGGGGAAGTGTTGCCAAGGAGACCAGGCCAGGTAGGGGAGGGACTACCTCCCCACACAATAGAGGGAGGTTCTTACCTGGGAATCCTCACTTGGATCCAGAACTTCTCCCACCCTACCCACCCTCAGTTAAGTCTTATTTTGCAGGTTAACTTTTCTTCACAGGTATGCGGGCGCTGCTATGTCAAGGTCACTGTTGAAGGGCCGGAAAGGAATTCCCCTGCATTGGCAGGTTTTGCCTTTCCTGTAGCAAAATGTCACAACTTGGGCGGTATCAGGCCTTGGGTAGAATACTTTAGTCCATCTTCCTCTTTGCAGCGGCGATACCAGGGTTCCCTGTTAAAGGGGTTTCTGAGGGGAGGCTTTGACCATACGCCGAGAGGTCATCATTGCTCTCTCCCTGCGATGGCGGCATAATGGGGGCAGCTATCTCTGCTTGAACATATGTTCTCCAGAGCCGGCCCATCCCCCCCCACACTGGATACCCCTGATGTTCCCTAGGTCCCCAGCTGGGGACTGGGGAGGGATAACGCCCAATGCCTGAGCCAAGGTCTACCCACATCTGAAATTTAATAAAGTTGTGGCCAATTTAATCCCATAGCACGTTGTCTTGAGTCGTTATTCCACATGACGGGGTGGGGGGGGGCGCTGCCTGTCCACGCAAATCTATTTACTTCTTATGTACTCAAGTTTTAATAGCTTCACATAAGGGAGAGGGGAAGGACATGGAATCTAGAAAATACTTTCAAAGAAAATTTCTCGGGTCTTTTTATAGTCTCTTATTTTGAAAGAAAAGCCCTGTTATTGTCATTCAGAGGCTGTTCAGGAGGTCTGAAGACCTAATAGTTTTAGGGGTGTAAGATGGGAGTCTTATTCAGGAAGCAATAACAGAAGCAATGTAAAACCTGTTTCAGGACTCCAAACAGCCCTTAAAGCAATCATCATTTCAATGACTTATTGATTTCTGGGATAGTTAAAAGTGCAGGGCACATTCTCAGACTTGAGCAGCAAATCAACATAAAAGATGTCCCGTCTTTTGATTATGAGCAAACACTAGATAGCCTAACAAGATAACTAATCTGCACTAAAGGCAATGGTCTGAAACAAGTTTGAACATGGCAAAGGAGAGCTTTTTCTGGACATTTTTAGATTATTTCATAGGTTTTCCAAACACCACACAGTTGAAGTCCATGATGTGCCTTACGTACATAAAATGGGTTGTTGTCTGCATGCGTGTTCAAGCAGGATGGGCAGAAAATGCCCAGAGAACCCTGAGGGAAAAAAAAAATCTGTACCTGTTTGTGGACACTGAACTTCCCATTCAACTGCTTGCTTAGTGCTGGCTAAACGCTTAGGACAGCTTTCACCAACCAGATGTTTTAGTCTGTAACTTCCATCAGCTCCAGCCAGAGTAGCCATTTTCTGTAATGTACTGAATTTCGGGTATGTTGCCTTCAGGGATATAAAAAGTCACCTGGTGTCATTGTGATATCAGATGGCTGACAGGAGGGTGCCAAACCTGGCCAGATCCACTGGCCAGATCCAGTTACTCACTCCTGTTTAATCAGACACTGCCAGTTCAAACCCCATGATGATTATAAAATAATAATAATAATAATAATAATAATAATAATAATAATAATAATAATAATAATTTATTTGTACCCCGCCCATCTGGTTGGGTTTCTCCAGCCACTCTGGGCGGCTCCCACAAAGACAAAAAATACACTAAGATGTCACACATTAAAAACTTCCCTGAACAGTGCTGCCTTAAGATGTCTTCTGAATGTCAGGTAGTTGTTTATCTCTTTGACATCTGATGGGAGGGCGTTCCACAGGGCGGGCGCCACTCCCGAGAAGGCCCTCTGCCTGGTTCCCTGTAGTTTTGCTTCTCACAATGAGGGAACAGCCAGAAGGCCCTCGGCGCTGGACCTCAGTGTCCAGGCTGAATGATGTGGGTGGAGATGCTCCTTCAGATATACTGGGCCGAGGCTGTTTATCGCTTTAAAGGTGAACACCAACACTTTGAATTGTGCTCGGAAACGTACTGGGAGCCAATGTAGGTCTCTCAAGACCAGTGTTATGTGGTCTCGGTGGCCGCCCCCCATGAGTGCATATGTGAAATTAAGGAATTTTATATGAATTTATATGTGGCCGATTTGCACATTAACAGCCATGAGCTGCCCTTGGTATTGGTCTTCCTAAACTTTTTGTCATTAAAATTGTTTATTTTAATGTTGTTTGGATCCCGTTTTTATCAGTAATAAATAAATAAGAGCCAATTTTTAATTGATAACAACGGGATCCAAACATGCATTCAAATTTAACTCCCCCCCCCCGAAGCAAATGAATAAATCATAGGTCTGCTTACTTAAATTTTAAGAAACCAGTGTGCAAAACCTTGATGTGCTCTTCAATCCACTTGTAGTCAGTCAAACACAGAGGCAAACTTAGACCAGTCTAAGTAATGTTTGCTATCTAGGGAACTGATGAAGATCCCCTGGGCACTCAGGGATCTTCTGTAGCCTGGGGGCCTTTGTGCTGCCTGTCTCCAAAGGCAATCTCTTTCATCTTCATTCATAACAGTATTCAGTAATTGATCACAGGAAAATTCATAACAAACATGCTGATTGCTTTATATTCAAAGTCTGCCTGTCAGACTTCTCCAAGATATTCCCCCCTGCCCCCATATTCCCCAAGTCCAGGGGTGAGGAAACTCAGGCCTGGAGGGATCAAATACATCCCTCCAGCTCTATCTATTTGGACCCTGGGATTTCCTCAGGCCAAACCCCTCATCAGCTTCCTTGACTGTTTCCCCCACCTGCTATAATGGGCTCTTGAATGCTGATAATCGTTCTTGTTTGCCTGGGTGAAGGATAGAGATGGTTGCAAAAAAGCAGTCTGCGTAAAAACTAGCCTACTGTACAAAGGGAAAAATAATTTCATTGTCCTGCCCGCTTTTTACCTCTGGACCTGCTTACCATGAGCATGTGGTCCCTGAAAGGTTGCCTGGAATGGAATCTGGCCCTTCATTTGTAAAAGGTTCGCCACTCCTGCCCTACTTAAAATCCTATTTCTAGTTTTGCTGTTCTATGATTCCCTAGTGCACAAAACCCAAGAGCGGGGCTGGGGGTAAATTCTTTTGAATGCCAGTGGGGTTAAATTTCTTAATTTGGCCAACCATTTCAGTGCCATCTCGTGTAAATAGGTCATTTGTTCTTTCTGACTGTTGTCCTTTTGGATCATTCTTGAACACAAGCAGTTAATCTCGAGGTAATATCCTATACAGGACATTGATAGGTTACTATTGCTTCTCAAAATGAGCATCTAAAACTGCGCTTGTGACTTGGACTCATGCTGTAAGTCAACCAAGATTAGCAGATGTTTCTCATCTTGATATTTCTAGCGTAATGAATCGCTGGCCAATCGTAACAAAAGTTTGAGCTCCCCAAACATCTTCAGTCTGTAATCCTCAGATAATCATGGGGATCAGATTTGAAGGGAGCTCGCCCAATGGGTGAAGGTTCTGATGCAGTTGAGGTTGGAATGAAAATGGCACTTGAAGCATCAAAGAACGTGGAGCTTGTAGAGAAATTGATAAGTGAGGAAAGGGATCGACTGAAAATCCAGCATTTGGATGAGTGCTCAGGATCAGCTAGTATGTGTTAGTTTGGAATAACGTCTATGACATTTCCCTTGTATTGCCATTCCAACCCTCCCAATGCCCCATAGGCATATTTGCTGCCACTAAGAGTTTGGAATATGCCATTGAAATTCAGATAGTTGTTGTTGTGAGTGTTTGATTTGTGATTTAGTGATTTAGTGACCTTTCTCCCCTCCTGTTCCTAGAATCCCTTTGTAGCTTCATATCCGTCCTTTGTAAACAAGCTGCCATAAGAGCCTGGCTACATGTTACACTCACCATCCAAAAGGAAAGGGAGTCTTATGGCACCTTAAAGGTCAACAAATGTATTATGACATCAGTTTTCCTAGACCAGACTTTTCATTGTTTTGGCTGCAGCAGACTAACATGGCTACCTTCCTGGAAATTGTCACAATTGCAAAAGCGCCTTCACTTCTGTCAGTCAACACTGGCGGAAAGTTTGGTGGTATTCATCTTGGTGTCATGCTGCGAAGGAAGGAACAGCTGCTGGCCTATGGGCTTTTATCTGCTGCTAACATGCATTGTTAATTTCCCCTGTTTCTCAATAGCCGGGGGAAATTAGCAGAGCGAGATAAGAGATAGGCCAGCAGCTTTTCCTTCTCTCTCAGTGTGACATCAAGGCAAACACCTCCAAGCTTTCCTCAAGAGCTGACTGTTCAGGGGGCACCTTCAGAATTCCAAACCGTCAAAGCCTGGAGATGCCAAATGTGATAGATGTCATGTGTAGCTAGGCTCCTTCATGGTTACCAGAGGTTCCACATCATTAGAATTGAGAAGGGGTGAGGGAGAGGGCTGAGATATGCAGGAGGGTGAAAAATGAGGCCGCGGGACCCCAAGCTGCTGAAGACCAGTGCTTAAATAGTGGAACAGCTGGCAAGGTTCCTTCAACTACACCTTTCCATTAGAATTTAAATTGTTTTGCTCCAGTTCATGAAGCCATCCATTTCCTCCTGAAGAATGTTCTGGTCATTTAGGAAAAAAGGAAGAAAGAAAGAAAGAAAAAAAGAAAGAAAGAAAGAAAGAAAGAAAGAAAGAAAGAAAGAAAGAAAGCAGACTCTAGAAAGGGGACTTGATTAGTTTCCAATTCGTTATATGTCAATCTCGATTGACTGGAAGAGTTGTGAATTTCCATTAAAACCGAGACACAAATTAGAAAGTGGCTCAGTATCACTGCAACTTCTGGATCTTGTGTGGTGTGGCCAAGTGGGCACATAATGGAGTGGGAGGTGGGATTTATCTTCTCTGATCACTGTCCAAATGTGTAAATACAATGACCAATGACGGCAGGGTTGTCAGGTTGCCACCTAGACTGCCCTATCTTCGCTTGAATGTTAACAGCACAGCAAGAAAGTTTATAAAACCATCACTGACAGCCTTCTGGTTCATTCCTTCCCTGGTCCATCTCCATTGCTCTTTTCTTGCAGGCTGGGAAGGAAGGTGAGTAGATGGACTGTTGGAAGCATTAGGAGATATGTGTGCAGCTGATCTCAATCTCCTCCTCCATTGTTAAGGTCAGAGGTAAACCTTCACTTCCCAGGTCCCTTGGATGAATGTGTTTGGACACAGTCCTTTAATCAATGGGAGGAATCCTATCATCCTGATGTTTGCCTGTCCATCCAGCTGTGGCACATTTCATAAAGGATCAGGAAAGTTTCCACTGTATAGCGGGTATTTCACTTTTACTGGGGGGGAAATATATATTTTTTTTGCCCTGGATACACATAGACAGATTGCATTCGGCTTGTTTGGCTCTGACCTTTGTACACTGCAGCTGTTCTACCCGGGTTAGTTGAACTGTAAACAAGGGAGAGCATGGATGGTTCTCCAAATTACAGAATAATGAAAAGGTCAGAATCTCTTTTACAGACTGCCTTGCATTTCTCCAGCCAGAAGGTATTAAAAAGCCACAATGCTATGCCTCGTTTGGGTGTCTTAAGGGTTCTAATGAGAGCAGAAAATGGCTCTGCATGAATCTATGCTTCTGACAGAGACTGTAATGAGAAGAGCAAATGGTGATAAATGTAACCATTCATGGACCTTCTATGGCGGTTTTGCCGTGTGGCTTTTTTTTTTGCTTGTCATGCAAGGAGGAAAGCACCTCTATGAAAAAGGGTTGCCTGCAAATACACCATTCTTTTTAGCTATCGCTGGTTAACTAGTTCATACCAAATGATGTTTTCAGTTCACAGCAACATGCTTTTTAAGACGGACTCTGAGAGGAATTGTTAGAGAGGCCAGGAATTAGTTTTATGAGTCAATGCTGCAGGAATCCTGACTTCTGTGCTTAAGATCACTAATGGGATTTCATCCACACATAACTGTATACAGTGGTACCTCTGGTTAAGTACTTAATTCATTCCGGAGGTCCGTTCTTAACCTGAAACTGTTCTTAACCTGAAGTACCACTTTAGCTAATGGGGCTGCTGCCACGCCACCGGAGCACGATTTCTGTTCTCATCCTGAAGCAATGTTCTTAACCTGAAGCACTATTTCTAGGTTAGCAGGGTCTGTAACCTGAAGCGTATGTAACCTGAAGCGTATGTAACCCGAGGTACCACTGTATTGAGAAGGACGGGAAAATCACGTCACTTTTGCCACCTCTTTTCATGCTCAGGATGGTTGAGAAATGGCTTCTTGGGTTAAAGGATCTTGATTATAAGTCCCTTGTATGCTCAAATATGAATAGCATCTGCATGAGACCAGAGGTTATGTACACTCTCATATTATTTAAGATTAGGCTCTTGGGAGCAGCTCCTAGAGATCTGCATAGGAGAACATCCTGGTGGGTTGTGACTGGTGGGGACTGGTAAGAATGGCTTCCTTCCCATTCCAGTAGTCTTAATAGCATCCCAGATCTGCCAACAGAGGGGGCCACCTATGTTTAGAACTTCCAGAAGCACCATTGAAGATAGGTTCAGTTATCAGCCATGAGGATCTGTTTTTGTCTCTTGGAAACAAGGAAGATCGAGACTGGTAAATTCTAATCAGCTGATTATGTTTATTAAGTTCAAAACAGCTCATGAAACATTGTGGTCTAAGATAAAAATAATAATTATTGTACCTGAAGCATTTTTATTAGGGATTATAGGGAAAGGTCTGCCAAAAAAGCTGAAAAACATCTTCATGTATATGACAATGGCTGCGAGAGTTTTAATAGCACAAGGATGGAAGACTGAAGAAACCCCAACCAAAGAATCATGTCAAGAAAAATTGATGGACTATGCAGAACTGGCAAAACTGACATACAAGCTATGGGACAAGGATAACTGTGACTTTAAAGATGCTTGGGAACCCTTTACAAAGTATTTGAAGATTCAACAAAGCGAACTGGACTCCTTGGCTGGTTTTGAATAAATAGTTAAATAGTTTGACGATTTATACAACAGTGTAACATGCAGAAAACAGCATTTTTAGAGAAATCAAAGACTGGAACTGAGGGAAGTCAGGGGGGTGAGGGTGGGTGGGTTCTGTGGGGGGAGGAAGGTGGAGGGAGGAAAAATGGGGGGGAAATAAGGATGATATGTTTCTGGATAATATGTTTTGTTTTAATTTTGAATAAAAGTTATTTAAAAATAAATAAATAAAAATAATAATTATTGTAGCTTTTTCACATGTAGAAAATGTACTATTGCATTTCTCTTCCTCCATCTGTACCAACACAATTGTTTTAAAATGGCGGTGGCAATCCATTCTACTCAAAGCTGTATTGCATCGAGACTGAAGGCCCTTATTTTGTTTTCCTCATGGGAAGATTGTTTTTCAGTGAAATATTCTGAAATGAGGTTTTAATATCAAAGCACTGGGAAAATAGTTGAAGAAGATACTCCAATGATGAGACGAACTGCAGAGTCTACCACACCTTCCCGACTTCCTTCCTTCCTTTCATGTGAAATAGAGCAATTTCAGGCGTGCACAAGGATGTGAACAGTGCCATAGAGTTTCTCTTTGAATACATTTTTATAAAACCCATTCTACACTGGAAGAAAGATTCTAGTGCAAATCCTGACAACAGGTTGACAACAACCCCACTTGTTAATTTTTTTAAAAAAAATAATAATTTTTATTAAATTTTCAATTTTACAACTTCAAATAACATTTTATAAACTTTAAAATATCCAGTGACTTTCCTTCTGCTCTTTCCATGGTTCATTTTACATATCGTAAAGGTAAAGGGACCCCTGACCATTAGGTCCAGTCGTGGATGACTCTGGGGTTGCGGCGCTCATCTCACTTTACTGGCCGAGGGAGCCTGTGTTTGTCCGCAGACAGCTTCTGGGTCATGTGGCCAGCATGACAAAGCCGCTTCTGTCGAACCAGAGCAGCGCACAGAAATGCTGTTTACCTTCCCTATCTACTTGCCCTTGACATGCTTTCGAACTGCTAGGTGGGCAGGAGCAGGGACCGAGCAACGGGAGCTCACCCCGTCATGGGGATTCGAACCACCGACCTTCTGATCAGCAAGCCCTAGGCTCTGTGGTTTAAAACAACACCACCAACTGCATCCCACTTACATATCATACATCTCTGCATATTTTAATATAACCATTCAAATCATTTTTCCACTTTTACATCCATCAAAAATTATTTACTCTGTTGAATTTATCTTAATGCTTCTGGCATTTTCAGCTGTATACAGTTACTTTCCATATATTCAGTAAAAGTTTTCCAGTCTTCTTTAAATGTATGTTCTTCTTGCTCTCTTATTCTATATGTTAAATGTGCAAGTTGTGCATATTCTGTCAACTTAAGTTGCTAATCCTCTTTAGTTGGGACCTCGCTAACTTTCCATTTTGGGGCTAACAAAACATGTGCCACAGCTGTTGCATACATAAATAACTTCTTTTGACAACTGGGAATTTCAGTCTGGGTTATCCCCAGCAAAAAGGAATCTGTGTGTGTGTGTGTGTGTGTGTGTTTTGGGGGGAGTAGTTTTGAACATTTTTTTCAGTTCATTATAAATCGTTTCCCAACACACTTTTACCTTTTTACATGTCCACCACATGTGGAAGAATTTAGTTGGGATTTAGTTGGATTTAGTTGGGACCACTTCTTTACACTTCCAACACATATCTGATTCTGTTTTATAAATCTTAGCCACCTGTTGTTGTTTAGTCATGTCCGACTCTTCGTGACCCCCTGGACCAGAGCACGCCAGGCACTCCTGTCTTCCACTGCCTGCCACAGTTTGGTCAAACTCATGCTGGTAGCTTCGAGAACACTATCCAACCATCTCGTCCTCTGTCGTCCCCTTCTCCTTGTGCCCTCCATCTTTCCCAACACCAGGGTCTTTTCCAGGGAATCTTCTCTTCTCATGAGGTGGCCAAAGTATTGGAGCCTCAGCTTCAGGATCTGTCCTTCCAGTGAACACTCAGGGCTGATTTCCTTCAGAATGGAGAGGTTTGATCTTCTTGCAGTCCATGGGACTCTCAAGAGTCTCCTCCAGCACCATAATTCAAAAGCATCAATTCTTCGGCGATCAGCCTTCTTTATGGTCCATCTCTCACTTCCATACATCACTACTGGGAAAACCATAGCTTTAACTATACAGACCTTTGTTGGCAAGATGATGTCTCTGCTTTTTAAGATGCTGTCTAGGTTTGTCATTGCTTTTCTCCCAAGAAGCAGGGGTCTTTTTATTTTGTGGCTGCTGTCACCATCTGGAGTGATCATGGAGCCCAAGAAAGTAAAATCTCTCCCTTGCCGTGGTGAAGGGGCTTGAATAACTCAGAGAAGCTATGAACTATGCCGAGCAGGGCACCCAAGATGAACAGGTCATAGTGGAGAGTTTTGACCAAACATGATCCACCTGGAGGAGGAACCGGCAAGCCACTCCAGTATCCCTGCCAAGAAAACTCAATGGACCTAGCCACCTACTCAGAGTTAAATACCATCTATGAATCATTTTCAAACCACTTGTTACGTATTTTACTCTGCTAGATGTTCCTTAACCGATAGCCAGTCTTTGAGCCTTCTGTCTCATTCTTGGAGAGAACAAGCTTTTCAATCCTACATTTGCCTGCTCAACATAAAACCCATGGGGCTTACTTCAAGGTGGATACACAAGCCTAAAACTGTCAACACAATGCACTGAAAGTGAAACAAGACCAATCAACTCTTTTTGCTCTGGTTGTCTTGAAATTCCTACTCAACTACACCAGGGAACACCACCAAATTCCTTATTGCCTACAACAGATACTCTCCATCTTAGAACACAAAATCTTCCTCATAAATGTCACTTATTTATTCTTTACCAAGGCAGGATGTTTTGCCACGGGGAAGTAATTTCCTCCACCATCCCAATGGCCTCCAAAACATGTGCTTTGTCTCATTTTATAATTCAGTCAATAATATATGACCATATACTGTTCTACTGCTGCAGTTAAAGTGGGGCAGAGCTGAAAAGCAGATGTTTAAGATGAGTCTTTGATTTTTCAATTGAGCACTGTTGAGATGAGGTCACAGTGACCTCACAATAAGGCTATAGTGACCTCACAATAAGCCTAGCCCCAATGACACATACAGTGAAAGTGTTTATATGAACTATAACTCATACAGAGTTTTACAGATCTCAATATCTACAGCTAAGATACTGGCAGATCTCAACAAGGACAATTAAGAGAACAATTCTGTTTACCTTGGGTAAGTGAGTTATATATTGGCGGCAATGGGATGGTTGCTGTCTAATAGCAATTGGACTCCATTAGATCTTATTTCCTTTGGGGAAATTGTCTGCATATAATTTGTTTATTAAAAAACATTTCAAGGCTGCGTTTATGAGTAAAACTTACTCAAGACTGCTTATGTAAAAATAACAGATAAAATACAGCTCCAGTGGTAAGAGAATACAACACAAAACCTCTCATAAAACTTGCATTAAGAAAACCAACAGTAAGAGCATATCACTCTTGGATAAAAAAATTTTTTTCCCCATGGCTACCAATCCGAAAGACCTCAATAGCAGGATAGAGTCACTCATGGATATGTCAGTGAAAATAAGTAGGTCTTCAGTGCTGTTCTGAAGAGTTGTAGTAGCACTACACTTCAGTTACATGATCCAAATGAAGACAATCCTTTGCATGCCTATTGAATTTAATTGGTTTTAGACACTGAGCTGTTCCCTCTCAGTGTGGATATATCTTGGTATTACTGTCCGTTACTATGACGCTCGTCAGACTAATTTAAGTCCATGGACAATAGCCATTGATTTCACTGGACCTATTCTCCCCATCCCCCAACTTTTATAGGTTTTATTTATTTTTCCCAAGAAAAATAAGACCAAAAAACTCCAGGCTCCCAGGGGAGTCCCCCTTTTTTTTAGTATCAACTACAAACAGGGATGTGGGTGGCGCTGTGGGTTAAACTACAGAGCCTAGGACTTGCCGATCAGAAGGTCGGCGGTTCGAATCCCCGCAACGGGGTGAGCTCCCGTTGCTCAGTCCCTGCTCCTGCCAACCTAACAGTTCGAAAGCATGTCAAAGTGCAGGTAGATAAATAGGTACCACTCCAGCGGGAAGGGAAACGGCATTTCCGTGCACTGCTGTGGTTTGCCAGAAGCGACTTAGTCATGCTGGCCACATGACCCAGAAGCTGTACGCCGGCTCCTTTGGCCAATAAAGCGAGATGAGCGCCACAACCCCAGAGTCGGTCACGACTGGACCTAATGGTCAGGGGTCCCTTTACCTTACAAACAGACCAGGGATCAATCAGTACCCCCTCCCTGCCTTCCTTGCACCAGTCTGAACAAATGCCTTTTGGGGTGGGTCAGGAGTGAGAAGGCAAAAGATGCTTTGGCAGATGGTACCAGCACAGGAATGTGTGTGTAGAATTCATCCATTCAAGAAAGTGGGGTGGAAGGTCGACATGTATCTAAAAAATGGGAGATTGGAACACTGTGCATCTAAGAAATCCAACATTTGAACCTAAAGGCAAGTCACTGGATCTATTCTGAGCAGCGCTTGGTTGGCTATCACCCTAATTCTGTTGAAATTTGTAATAGGAATAAATTCCTGCGCTGCGACTTGTGGATATCCTCATTTGCACATCTTGCAAGTATTAATCAGACTAGCTAGAATAGGGATGGGGAACCCAACAACCCACCTCCCCCCCAGTTTGTTGGACGCCATGTTTCATTGGCCCAGCCAACATGGTCAGTAGTGAGGAATTATGGGAGTTGTAGTCCAAAGGCCACCTGTTTCCCCACCTTAATCTAGAAGACCCTGATAAAAGTATGTGCATATGCCTCTTTAATATTAGTCTTTGCATTTTTGTTTTTGCTCGTAGGCCATGTAGAAGGTTGCTGGAGCTCCAGCCCGTGAGGTGGGCCCTTCCTCTCTAATCTTAGATGCGTTGGGATTGGTTGTACTCACTTTATAGCTGCAGGGGGAGAACTTGGCACATGCCCAGGAACAAGACAGACCTCTGGTACTGAAAAGGTGTTGTAGCACTGGGTCTGGGGATAAATTAAGCCATGAATGGTGTTTTTATAAACAAAAAACAACCCCCCCCCAAAGAAAATGCTGAACTCAACTTGTAATTTTGAAAGAGAGCAAATTCCGCATTACCCGATGATATCACAGGAAACATATTTGCTGGGTAGGTCTTTCCAGACCTGCGAGGACACCAGATGAAAAAATTGATTGGTTTGAGCAAGGGCATGGGCACATATTTAGGACTACAATTTTTCATTTTTTCATTTTTATTTCGATGTATCTGGCTTCCTTTCATCAAGCAACTATAGCAAGCAGTGCCACTAATGGGATTCCAGGAAACTGAATGCAAGTTAATGTAAAATTACTCAGTTTGCTTGTTTACAACTGGATTTATTGTCATGCCCACGGCTAATTTTTGTTACATTAAATGAGAAAGATACCATGGCATTGATGGAAATTCTAACGATAGTCACTACCTCGGCTGGGAAGCCTCAAGTTGTTAGTAAGCCCATCAGGATTTATAAACTGAAATACAAGGTTTTCTTTTAAAAACGCATGCACACAATAGGCTATATGCCTCACTTATACAAGTAGTGACTTTAATTAATGAATTTAAATAATGCATTTGGAATAATGTATTGGAACTATCTGTATACTGAACAGCTGCCATGATGCATTCCCTGAAGAAGTGGGAAATTAAGTATTGTGGGCACATGTGTATGTAGCTGAAATGTCACACACACACATACATTGGCTTGATATATTGAAAAATGACTAAGAATTTGCTGTTTTTTCATGACACCTGAATAGCCACCTCAGTCTGCCCGATAGTAGGGCCAGGACTCTCACCTTACAGGCCCACTGCTGCAAATATATGCACACACACACACACACACATACACAACACTGGTGGCACTGTGGTCTAAACCACTGAGCCTCCTGTGCTTGCCGATCGGAAGGTGGGCAGTTCGAATCCATGTGACAGGGTGAGCTCCCGTTGCTCTGTCCCAGATCCTGACAACCTAGCAGTTCAAAAGCACACCAGCACAAGTAGATAAATAGGTACTGCTGTAGCGGGAAGGTAAACGGCGTTTCCATGAGCTCTGGTTTCCGTCACAGTGTTCCGTTGCACCAGAAGCGGTTTAGTCATGCTGGCCACATGACCTGGAAAGCTGTCTGTGGACAAACGCCGGCTCCCTCGGCCTGAAGCGAGATGAGCGCTGAAACCCCATAGTCACTTTTGACTGGACTTAACCGTCCAGGGGTCTTTAAACCATTTTTACACACACACACACACACACACACACACACACACACAATTTCATAATTTACTCCTTCCCTTTGTTCTGGTTTTTTCCCCCTCAAGTGGGTTTTTCCTGTCTTTTATTTCAGCGATGAGCTCTTTAGGACCTGGGATCATGCCTCTTTTAAATTAAATGTCTCTGGCCTCCCCTGAGCTGTTCGGAAAAGGCTTTCAAGAAGACTGCACCCACGGTAAGTGGCATGCAAAGTGGATCTGTCTCTTGGTGCCTTTTTAAGAAACAAAAAAACAAGACGCCATTAGACATCAAACTTCCCACTTAACAGAGAAGTCTCCTGACAACTGTGTTTCAGATACCTGATGAATTAAAAGCCATGTCTTTAAAAGCTGCACAAATTCTTGGTATCCTTGAGCGGTTCAGCAAGGTTGGTGCACCAGAGACTGAAATAGATGATTACAGCCTTGAGGCCCTGCCACAAATTGAATAGAAAGTATTGCATTTTATTGTAATCTCTCTCTAGTCTTTCTTGGATTTGAAGCCCGTTGACCTTTCTTCTGCACATCTTTTTTATTTTATTTTTAAGAATACTGAAATAATATAATTCACAATTGCTGAGCTGATAGAGCCTGGGCTGGCTTTGATGGGCATGAGGGTGAAGCTGCCTCCCTCGGGAGGGGGACACTGTGAATTAGGCATATATGAAGGTAGGAGGGAGAGGTTTGGAAGAGTCTTACTCTTTTGTTGCAGAGTTAGCACAATGACAATCCCTCTGAGCACATTTGCTTTGCAAATCACTGAAGATTTTACTCACAGTTTCAGAAGTTACTGCAAATAAGTCTTCATCCGCAGGCAGAAAAATAAAGAGGGAAAGTGTTCCGAAAGAAAGAACTTGGTTTCCTTACAAAAGAATCATGCAATCTTAAGATGCAGGCAGCAAAAATATCTTTTAAGAGAGATTTTCCATTCATGCAATTTTTCTTGCAGCTGGCAGCTCCAGCTACTTTGAGGAAGGGCCGAGATAGGGAGGGAAGGAGGAAGTAAAGGCTAGTCTAAGCCACCCATGGCAACTTGAGCTCAGGGCTCAGGTTAACCCTTCCATGCACACAAGTGCGAGTCAGTAATTGTATACAGTGGTACCTCGGGTTACATACGCTTCAGGTTATATACGCTTCAGGTTACAGACTCCACTAACGCAGAAATAGTGCTTCAGGTTAAGAACTTTGCTTCAGGATGAGAACAGAAATTGTGCTCTGGCGGCGTGGCGGCAGTAGGAGGTCCCATTAGCTAAAGTGGTGCTTTAGGTTAAGAACAGTTTCAGGTTAAGTATGGACCTCAGGAACGAATTAAGTACTTAACCAGAGGTACCACTGTACTGCAACAGGAATTCGTATCTGAATGCTACAGCAAATATGTTGGACCTAGTAGAGTGTGCGGGGCTTTTGGGATCTGCTTCAGGTGGAAAAATGGTTGGGGCAGGCACTGGAAGGAGAATGAGAAGTGCTGGATTTTTCTTTTAATGGCTAGCCCTATTGATGTGGTCAGAGAATGGTGGCCAGATAATAGTTGCATGGGGTGAACCAGTTCTAGGTGAGACCAGCAGGAAAAGGAAGCTATGGAGTATTTGACTAGTTTCCATTTTGTATATAGCTTTGGAGCAGCACACTGCTAAGTAAAGTTTATTACTTTTAATTCAGTCTCTGTGGACCATTTGTAATCTTGCAAATACTACATGGTGTCAAAAGACAAAATGAAAACAAGGCAGTGAAAAATGGGCCAGCTGAAGCCTCTAATAAAGCCGCTATTCAAAGAAAATGCTGCAGAGAACTGGAGAATCTGGAAGCAAGGGTTTGAATTTTACAGCATTGTAAGTAGAACAGATAGGCACGCGGGTGGCGCTGTGGGTTAAACCACAGAGCCTAAGACTTGCTGATCAGAAGGTCAGCAGTTCAAATCCCCACAATGGGGTGGGCTTCCATTTCTTGGTCCCTTCTCCTGCCAACCTAGCAGTTCGAAAGCACGTCAAAGTGCAAGTAGATAAATAGGTACCGCTCCAGTGGGAAGGTATACGGTGTTTCCGTGCGCTGCTCTGGTTCGCCAGAAGCAGCTTAGTCATGCTGGCCACATGACCCAGAAGCTGTACGCCGGCTCCCTCGGTTCTTTTTCCTTCTCCTCCGTGATGAGGGCGGCTACAGCATAATATTGAATTTTATTTTAATCTTGTTTTTAA